>NC_092873.1:510541538-510764038 GCF_028372415.1 Notamacropus eugenii
CATTCCCCAGATATTGGCATGGGGAGCTCCTTTACAGAACACTTGGACGAATGGTTACTTGGCCTCCCTCAGCTGCCTGTGGGAACGGCTCCCCCGACCCCCCGTTACATCTGTATTGTTATGCCAGACCTGGGTGACCCTGCTCTGGTAGGGAGACTAGGGGCTAATATAATAGTATTATAATTATTACTAATTTTTAATTAATTACGTATTATTAATAATTTGTTATCAAAGGGTGCTTTGACATTTACAAAGTTCCTCACAAGGATCCTGGAAGGTAGGAAATCATCTTATCCCCATTTTAGAGATGAGGAAATTGACATTCAGAAAGCTTAATCAGTTGCCCTTCAAGTGACTGGTCTTCTTGTCCCCTACATGTGACACTTCTGCTCTTGCGCACTGTTCCCCATGTCTGGAAAGTGCTCCTGCTTCCCCTCCCCCCCTCCCCCACCACTTCACAGGGCACCCAGCTGCCTTCAAGATTCCCTCGCAGTGAGCACTTCCCAGGAGACCTTTCTTCATCCCCCTTAGTTACTAGTGCTTCCCACCACTCAGTAATGACCTTGTGTTTGTCTTGTGTATGTTTTGTGGAGAGAGGGACTGGGAGGTAAGAAGGCCTGGATTTATTGTGTCCAACAAATGCTGGCTGTATCACCCTGGGCGAGTGACACACACAGACACACACACAGAGACACACAGACACAGAGAGGCACACAGACACACACAGACACACAGACGCACACACACACAACATCCCCCTGGAAGCTTTCTTCCTTTCTCTTTCCCTTCTTCCTTCCTGATCCTTCCTTTCTCCCTCCTTCCATCCTTCCTTTCTTTCCTTTTTCTGTCTCTCTCTCTCTATGTGTATATATATATATATATGCATATGTATGTGTGTCTATATATATATAGACACACATATATACATATATACACACATACACATATATAACTCCATGTCCTAAAAAGAGATGTTTCCTATGTCTACATGTATTTTTGTATGCACACACACATATGTGTGTGTGTATTTTTTTTTTTAGCATTGTAGGCATCCTAAGATAAAGCACAGCAAACTACAGCCCACAGCCAAATCCCATTGTCTAGAAGTGGTCAGTGGAGGGGAATCTTGAGGAAGATGGGTGTCCTAAAAGGTGAAGGGAGAGGCAGAAGCACTTTCCAGACATGAGGGACAGTCTGTGCAAGGGCAGAAGTGTCATACGTAAGGGACAAGAAAACCAGTCCCTTAATAGCAAGTCAGGTAAGCTCTCTGAGTATCGGTATTTGTATGGCCTGAGCCAAGAGTGACTTTATATTTTCAAATAGCATTTTATTGTTTATTAAAGCATGCGAACCATTCTCAGCTCGTGGGCTGCACAACGTCCAAACCTGCTGGATTTGGCCCTTGGGCCGCAGCTCACTGACCCGTGCTCTGAGACACTAAGTCCCAGAGAATGTGACCATCTGCAGCGGTAGGAAAGCTTTGTCTTGGAGCTCCCCACATCACTGAGATCATGGACTTGATCCCTGTCCCTGTATTCCGTGCATACGTAGGTGTGCGCACGGCTTCCTTTGATGCAGTGTACACTCTTGGAGGACAGGGGCATTTTTATTTTGTTTATTTGATCTCTATCTCCTGTAAGGGCTTAGTAAATAATTACTTGTTGGTTGGCTGATTGAGGTCACACAATGGATTAATTAGTTGAGGTCGCACAAGGAGTAATTGGCAAAGGTAGGATTTGAACCAGGGCCTCTTCCTCCAAAATCTATTGCTCTTCTAGTAAAGTCATGATGCAGAATCAAGTTTACTCCCTCAGGAATGGTCTTGAGGTAGCCCAGATGCTTGGCAACATTACTCACCATCACCAGTTGCCTCTTGGAGAGCTCCAGCTGGATGTCCCGTAGGCATCTCAGACTCAGGCATCCCAAAACAGACCTCATCTTTCCCCCACTTTCACGTTTCCTATTACTGTCTTGGACGTCACTCAGGTTCATCACTTGGGCTCATCTCCCACCTTTTCTCACTCATTCAAGTCAGCCAATCAATTGCTCAATCTTGTAATTTCTTTCTAATATATTGTGTGTATACGTATATACATGTGTGTCTAACATCCATATATAAAACATAACATGAATATGTATATATGTAATATATTTATGTATCTTCTCTCACTCAGCCACCAACCTAATTCAATATTCCTAGACCTTCCTCACCTTTTACATAGACTGTTGCAATAGCACTCTGACTCGTCTTCCTGCCTTACATCCCTCTCGACTCTTATCTGTGGCCAAAGTCATCTTCCTTAAGTTCAGGCTTGACTCAGTTGCCCCTTGTACTCAGTAAGCTTTGGTGCTCCCCTGTTACCTCTAGGATCAGACTCCTCTCATTCTGGTCCCTGGCTGTGTTTTCTGTCGCCTGTCTCCACTCTCTCTCTCTGGTCCAGCTAATAAGACCAGGAAGAGGCCACCCTGTGGAAGGTTCAGGATGCTTTCATCTCCAGACCTCTCCAAGGGGAAAGGGCCTGTCTGTGGCTGACGTTACCCAAGATGCCCGATTTTGCCAGCGTGGGTGTCCGGTGATTCAGATCACACTCTTCTCCCCTAGTCTTGTGTTACATGCATCCTTGTGTTACTCTCGTAAATATTATGCTAACCCCTTTGTCATCTTACCCCTTTCACTCATGTCAACACAGTGGTACAACACAGTTGGCTGTGTTGTCCCAAATAAATCTTGAGGAGAGCAGCAAGTGTTGAGTCAAATTAAAATCATAGCAGAATTGTTGGCTCTCAGAATAGGGTCAGGGCCTGATGCCCCTTACTCAAAAATTCTTCCTAAACCATCTTGTCAAAAAAAAAAAAAAAAAAGAAGATGGGGGCTAGGTTTGGAAAACTTGAGTCATCCTCACCTGAGATAATCTTATTTCCATCCTTGAGGGCTCTTGGTCCATTAGACTGTGAACACCTTGAAGGTGACTTCATCTCTTATAGCTTTTTTTGTATCCCCGGAGCTTACACAGTAGCTTCTTACTAAATGTTTACTGACTGACTGGGATTCCATCCGGGCAGGTCCTGCTTCCATAAACACTCATCACAGTTCCTCTGTGATTTCAAAGATAGTTTTCCAAAGTGGCGGCAACAATTTGCCGAACTACAACTTGGGGATGAAACTGAACTCACTTGTGTCATATAAGCATTTATTAAGGTCATGCTGTATGCCAAACAACGTACTGAGCTCTGGGGATATAGAGAGGAAAGAGAACCACAAGTGTCGCCTGCCCTGCCCTGAAGAAGGCTACAGTCTGCCCCTGCCTTACAGACAGTAAGCACTTGATCTGTCCCCAGGCTAGAGATCGAAGCCTTCAGACTGCTGTGTGGCCTGCCATGGCCTTTGAGGGCTCAGGGTCATACTCTCAGAGCGGTCAACACATCGATAGAGGACATAGTGCTTATTAATAATAAAAATAACAACAGTGATGGCATCCATTTCTCTGGAGCCTTGAGGCTGGATATAGAATGATCCTGGACAAATCCAGCTTCATCTGTGTTCTCCTCTAGAAAGTCATTATTTAAGAAGGCACCCTTTCTAATTCAGGACCACCTGCCCCTACCTGCTGGGTTCTTGGTGTACATTAGGAATTGCTTCTCCATGGTTCCTTCAGGCTTCTGGAGCTGGACAGTTTTCTTGAAATTCCTATTCATGATGGTGTTCTTCTTTTCCAAAGACACATGTTGAAACAAGCAGACTCCTTGACTGAGAGCATGTTGATTTGGCTCTGCATTGGGGAGAGGGGAATCTGGAAGGGAGTGACAACTTCCAAGACAGCCTTTAATTTGGTATACAAAACCCAAATTGTTAACTTTGGTTCCACTGAGTTGTTTTCCCAGCACAAGCAGAGATATGCAGGAACATCTGAGCTTAAAGAGGAAACTAACAGGTTGAAAGAGGAAATATAATTCAGGCATAAAGTTATAATTATGTGGGCTTTTTTTTTTTTTTTACTTAAGGGGGGTTATGGGGTGGGTGGAGAATTTTATTTGCAGAGAACTGGCGGAAACGAGACAGGGAAATATAGGGAGACCAGAGATGTTTGCCCTCATTTGATTGCGATGTTTAATAAAAGCAGTTGTAAAGTGTGCTTATTAAATTCTTCATTTACACTACCTAATTAATTCTAGCATTTTAAATTAACGGTGAAACTGGTCCCTGCTGTACCATTCCATTGAAGCCAAGTGTTCTGTCCTCCCACCCAGTGGTTTGAGTTTAATTGGCTTCCCTCAAAAGTCATGGAAGAAGGGTGAGATGGGACTGGGGGACCAAGCCAGGCTGGGCCAGAGGGGGGATTATTTAGGAGGGAGAGAACGCTTCAGTCTGAAAATGGTGCAGTTGCCAGTGGGAGACCAGGTCCCTGTACTGCGGCTGGTACAAGCTGGGGTACAGATGAGATGTCACCCCAGATAGTTCAGAGTAAAGTTAGATGATATCGTGTTTATCTCAGATCATCTTGCTCTTGCTCCCTTGCTTGGATTGTCTTCCTTTGACATCTCCCCTAATTCTTTGAACCCTGATCTTGTGAGGCTCCAAGAAGGGAGGTGGTTTTTTCCTGAAAGGTATTGAAGGTCTCTGCAGAAATCTTGAGTCCTTCTGAATCACATGCTGAATGTGGGCTTTCTGAGCCTCTTTGGGCCCTAGATGATCATCTCTTGAAAGATGCAGAGACAAGATGACTGACCTTGGTTTGACCTGAGTTTGAATCCTGTCCCTGACCCTTCCTAACTATGACCCTGAGCAAGACCCTCAGCTCCCTCCCCCATGAAGTGGCAAGGTTGGGTCAGATAGTTCCCTCCTGCTGTAAATCTGTTCTGGTTGGTTTCTTCGACCAACAGAATTCTAATCATTGTTAGGCATTTCTATGGGCAGTGTTTTCAACAAACTAGTTGTAGAATTGGCCATCAACTGACCCCCCAGCACTGCCCATGCATGGTTGTAATTGAAAATTCACTATGGGATATCTCATGGGTACATACTCTAAGGTTAAAATTCAGAGGAGTCTCCCAAGGGTCTTAGAGCTTAGGAACATGGGAATCTCATGCTGTGTCCTGTATAGACTGTCCTTCTCTTGGTTTCTTCTTCTGTGTTACTCCCTTGTGTTATAAAATGCCATTTGAACCTCTGGCCAAACGCATCCAGTTTTTGCTAATGTCACTTTAAACTGGGTCATAGATAAATTTATATGAAGATACTCAAAAACAGCTGTATTTATTCTGTGTCCCCAAGCGCTCCAAGGCAGTGTGGCAAGAATCCTGGCCTTGGAGGCAAAACCTGGATTCGAAGCTTGTCTCTCTGTCCCTTTTTTGTTACACAAATGTAGACAGTCCCTTCCCCTTCTCTCGGTCTTGGTTTGGGGACTGGGCGAGGGGATGATGACATCTAAGCTCTAAATCTGTGATCCTGTATGATTTCAAAACATGGCTTTGAAGCTTCTTTCATCTTGGGGAGGTTGAGGCACTGAGAAGGCCCAGCCTGGTGTCTCACTGTTGTGACCACAGGTGTGTTTTGTGGCTTCTCAGAGTAAAGTACATGGGAGAAGGGTGCTTATCCCCAGAACCTAGGTGGTGGGAATGTCCAACTGCTTGGAGAAGGTGTAGGCTTCAAACTTTCTGTGGCCTGGGAGGCAGGGTCCTTTGTTTGCATCTGTCGTCCCTAGTAGAATGGAAAGAGAGGTGCTGTACCTTCTTCACAGGTGAAAGAATGCATCTGAAGAAAGCACCTGGGACTTTTTAAAGTGTTCTCTGAAGGCCGTTGTTAATAATACTAGGAAGAGAAAGACACGGTGCCTGCAAAGGAGAAAGTTCAGCATTTTTATACGTTTATACTCTAGTGTCTTTCCCGTTTAAGAACAAGTTCCTGACAGTAATTTGGTCTAAATGTTTGTCTGCTGGAAGTACTGGGCCTGGAGTCAGGAAGAGCTAGACTGGAATCCTTCCTCGATTGGTCAGCTGTCATCTTAAGTGCCTACATACCATGTGCCAGGAGCCCCCACACTCAGTGAACCACTTAACCCTCTGCAGATACTTAGCTGCTCTCTGGCCTAGGCCATTGGTCCTTTCATTTCTTTGGTTTTTCCAGCCAGTCCCCAGTCAAAGAGCTGCTGACTTTGTTTCTTCTACGCTGCTACTGAGAATCTTTTGTTGTGTTAAACTACATTTCTTTCTCTGATTTCTTGGGCTCCTTCCTTGTTGAATAACTCAGATTGTTAGGAGTTAATTTGAGGTGAAATTTGCCTCCCAGTAACTGCCTCCACTCTCCCCCAGTTACTCCTCATTCTGCCCTGGGGGCTAATCCTTCTCAGGAAGCCTCCCTCAGCAAGCATTCAACCCAAGTCTTCAGTTTTTCTAGGCTAAATGTACCCAATTTCTTCACCTAGCCCCCTGGGAAGTGGTTTGGAATCCTTCCTCATCTAGTTCATCTCAGCTTTCCCAGTGTATTTCCTAGCAAACCCTGCTAACACCACCCTCTTTTCTTCCTTCAGAAGGAAATCATGGTTTGTTCTAAAGCACCTAGTTTATTTTTATTAACATTTAATTTTAGTTTTTTCAGTAAACAAAAATCTATTTTCTCTCCCTCCCCCCATTTGAAAAAAAAAAGGAAGGAAAAACTGAAATCTTGTAACATAAGTATAGTTAAGCCAAGACAGATTCTCCCATTGACCATGCCCAAAAATGTATGCCTTACTCTGCCCTTCTCAGGCTGGAGGTGGGGAGCAGGCTTCCTCATGACTTCTGTTTTTTTATTCAGATATAATAAGTGTTGATTAAATTTCCTATGTGTAACCCAGTGAGAATAGTGGGCCCAGGGTCCACTTTGGACAAAATCAGGAAACCCCAAGGTAAAATGAAGAAGGGGCCGAGTGGGGGTTCGGAGCACCTGGGTCCAAATCCTTCCTAGAGTGACCTGAAGGAAGACACTCAGTTTCCTCACTGGTAAAATGAGGGGGTTGAACAAATGTCTTCCCTGTCTTCTCCTCTCTCTGAATCTTCTTGTCCTTTTTTAAGAAGCTGCGATGAAATTATAAAACTTCATTCATAAGTGTTTGTTCCGCTGAATGTAAGTAAGTTCTTTGAGGACAGGGGCTGTCTCACAGTTTGATTGGTATTCTCTGGATCTGGCACGTAGTTACTTCATTAAAGTTAATTAAACAAATATTCAGGCAAACAGAGAGCCATTTTCTACTTATCCCTTGGCTTCCTTTCTTTCAATACACGTCTTTCCCTTAATTAACAGAAATTTCAATGGAAAACCCTCCTTACAGAGGAAATTGGAATCAGTGTGAGACTCTGCCATTGAATGTAGTCAAAGATCTTCAATTTAAGATTATTAACTCTTACGAGGCCATTTTGGGAGGGGTCTTCTGGTGCCATGTTGGAGGTGTGGGCAGTCTTTTGTTGGTAGAATGAATCCTAGGATCATAGACCATTGATTAGAGCAGGAAGAGACATGGAGGACATTTAACCCAATCTTTCCATTTCACACAAGGGGAAACAACTTCATGGAGATGCCATGCCTTGCTCAAGTTTGAATAAGGAGAAAGCATCAGAGGCTGGATTTGAACCAATTAATTACCGTTGGGAATGATATTCCCATCAGCACTATTGTAGCCAGAGGGAATGAATGGAGGTTACCCACCGTATATATTCACTCAAGACTGGTGCTTGGACCCCATGTAGAGATGTCAGGCATGGCCTCTGTCCTCATGGACCTTATAGTAAACTGTTAACATTTATAAAGCTTGTTACAGTTTTTAATTCACTTGAGAAAACCCCAGGGCCTAATGGGACATGAACAGACATTAGAGAGGCAGGAAGCCTGTCAGATCCAAGGGGGGGAAGGAAGGGCTTGTTTCTATAGAGGAGAAGGGGGTGGGGAAGTTAGAGATGGCTTCTGGGAAGAGGTAGCATTTTAGTTGACCCCCAAAGGTCAACTGGAATTAAGTGAGGTTTACAATGATGAATGTGGGCCCCTGCCCTCAGAAACCTCACAGTCCAGAACAGGGACAGAGAGAAAAGACATTTAAACAAGTTGTCTGTAGTTTAAGTAAATACAGAGGCAGCTAGGCGGTAAAGTAGGTAGAACTCTGGACCTGGAGTCAGGAAGATCTGAGTTCAAATCTAGCTTCTGCTAATTATTAGATGTTGGGAAGGTCACTTAACCACTATCTGCCTCAGTTTCCTCATTTGTAACATGGGGATAATAATAGCACTGGCCTTAAAGCTGTTGTGAGGGTCAAATGAGAGAATATTTGTGAAGTGCTTTGCACAGTTGCTTATGTGGTACCATATAAATGTTAGCTATACATAAATTCCGTAGACATGGTCCAACAGCTAGTTATTCGCAGAGCTTCCTGCTAGGCTTTGTGTGGTCTCTCTGCACCAGGAAAATAGAAGGTGCCTCAGGTCAGGGGCTATTGATTTTTCGCTTTATGCTTCCAGCACTCAGCATAGTCTCTGACTGGTCATTGTTGAGTCATTGCAGTCATGTGCAACTCTCCATGACCCCATTTGGGGTTTTCTTGTCAAAGATACCAGACTGGCTTGCCATTTCCTTTTCTAGCTTATTTTACAGATGAAGAAACTGAGGCATATGGGGTTAAATGACTTGTTCAGGGTCACCCAGTTAGTATCTGAGACCAGATTTGAACCCAGGAAGTTGAGGCTTCTTGATACCAAGCCTAGTGCTTTATTCGCTATGGCTCCACCTAGTTGCGCTGACGCTTAGTAGGCTTGTTGATTAGCTGATTGACTCATGCAGAGGACAAGGTCATCACTGGCCCCCAGAAATTCCTGTGCTCTGGTGAAAGGCGCCCTGCATCAGGAGTCTGAAAAGCCTGCTTGAATTTATTTATGCCCAGTGCCAGATGACCGACCTTCCTAGAGAGGAATAATGGGGGCTGCTCACAGACTAAACTAAGGGGATGAGCTATGGTGCCCAGGAAGAGCCAGAGCTGGGAGTCAAGAGGCAAGTTGGCCTTGCATCTTAGTGCCCTTGGGCATGTCCTTAACCTCAGCCTTTTCTGCTGTTAAAGGAGAGGTTTACATCAGATAATCCCCAGAGCTTCAAAATCCTGTGAACATTAGAAGGTTCTGATGGGTTCTCAGGCAATTCTGCCCCAGCGCAGTGTCACTGTTCAGGCTGCCTCCTCAGCACACCCCAGAGGCCAAGTCGAATACAGAGTTGGATTTCTTAGGTGTCGATTGTTCCTATGTTTTGTGTTTTTTTTGTTTTTTGTTTTTTTAGCAATTTTTAGTAATTTCCCACTCAGTCGTAATCTCCTTGAGGGCAGGGACTGTCTTTTGCCTTTTTTTAACCCCCAAATTTAGCACAGTGCCTGACATATAATAGGAATTTAATAAATGTTTATTGACTATTTTTTACTCCAAGATTTGACCTCTTCCGTTTATGTGTGTGTGTACTCTTAAGAAATGAAGGGAAATGCATTTTAATATTATCCTCCCCCAACAGAAAATAGCTATGATACTATAAACCTTTTTTAAAAAAAGAAAAAGATGCGAACATTCCTACATATTAAAGCTAAGTCATAGAAGCATTTATCAAGCATTTACTACGTGCCAGGCAAATGTCTGGGGATTCAGACAAGGATTGTAGGTTTTGGTGAGCATTCAGACCAGTATTAGGGGCAAGGCCTGGGGAGAGATGAGATGAGAAGGATGTGAGAGTTAACTAGGCCCTCCCCCAGCATAGGTGGTGGACAGAGGGCTGGCTGTTTTTTAGCAAGGGCTGTTCTTCTTCTCTAGTCTGGGGGTCCTTGAGCATCTTCCCAGAGCCCCAGAATGTTACCCTCAGAAGGTAATGATGTCGACATTCTGTGTAGCTCTCAGAGTTTGGATGAGACTTTGGTATGTAATTTTATTTGATTCGTATAGTGATCCTGCCAGAAGTTGTTATTCTTCAACCAGTTTTAGAGAAGAGGAAACTTAAGGCCCAAGGATATTAATTGACTTGTCCAGGGTCATTGCATTGCAAGGAGGCCTTGCGTTGCAGGCAAGATTAGAACCCAGGTTTTTTTTGACACACTCTGCTGCCTCAAAGAGATCTTCTAGTTTGACCTTTTCATTTTACAGATGAAGAAACTGAAGCCAAGGGATGACACATCACTTATCCATGGTAACAAATGGCAGGACTTGGACCAGACTCCAGGTGTGTGGCTCTTCAGGTACCCTGAGCTTCATCCTATTGACTTTATTTTATAGGATGCTGCCTCAGAGCACAGAAGGCCCCACTTCCTCAATGAACGGCCAGGAGATACCCCCAGCTATTGATTAGTTAGAGGAATGTGTGTCTGTTTTGCTATCAGAAGGAGCTTCCTCAGGGAAAGGCAGTAGAATGGACCAGCCAAAAAGCCTATTTTGCTTCATGTATTTGAACATAAGCTTAGCAGGAGGGTGTTCTGAATTCTGGGGGAAGCAGGGGCCATTTCTATGTGCCTCATGGCTTGAACCACCTCTTTGCGCGTTCTTTCAAACAAAAGAATTTGGATTCCTGGGTCTGAGATGGGACAGGAAAGATGTTAGGTCTCCTGGATGACCACATCAGCAAGGCTGCCAGCCTGGATAAATGGGAACACCTGAGGTTCATTCTCTGGGGCACAGCTTCCCAACTCAAAGAGCCCTAAATGGAAACAGTAAGTAATTATGATGACTCCAAGAGCCCCATCATAAGCCATGTTGGGAGAGCTGCAGAGGCCTGGCACAAGCTGGGCCTGGAGGACCAGGCCTCTCCACAAGGCTAGCTATAGGCATGTTGGCCTCCAGCCCCCATCTCTCCTCCACCTCCCCATGAGCTCTTCTTTTGTGCCTGGCCTGCTTCCGGCAGGCACATCCCTGAAATCTCTCAGGACTTCTACATAGGACGTGAATCAGGCCCTGGTATTTTTAGGACTTTCTATTTCCGTATTTGAGCTGAGAGTTTGGTCCCTGATGCTTACTCGATCGCTTGCTTTCCCTGTCCCTGATTCTCCACCCCCTCCCCCCTTCCCCCACCTCCTCAAAAAACTCTCCTTTTCTGTGGTTGTGATTAGGGTGATCAGATTGGAAGTTCAATCCATCAGGAGATTCTGGTGGAGCCAGAGCTGCCCCCTCCCCAAGGCTTCCAGCAAACTCCCTCTACTTGCTGCCAGTGAGGGAGGCTGTATCCAAATCACTGGCATCCTTTTACGTCTTGGAAAAGGGAAAGTGATCGATTGGGCCAAGTCAGTGTCAGAGCTGGCATTTGAACTCCGGTCTTCTGATTCTACGACCAATAAGTTCTCATTATACTGCATCATATTCCCGTCTCATTTCCAGGCTAGGGTAAGATCAGGGACAGTTTCGTTTGCATTTTTCTATCCTCAATGTGCAGCACACAGTAGGTGCTTTGTAAATGTTAGTCAGGTTGGGTGAGAATGAAATGAATCTATTTTAATGTAAACTCTGGGCTTTTGTTTGTGTGTCCTCCTCAGTACAGTACCTGGCAGGCATTTATTGCCATAGTAGCTGCTTGATAAATGTTCATTAAACTGAGTTCAGTGGGCAGCGATGGTGATGAGAGCATTTATATAACACTTTGAAGGTCTGCAAGGTGCTTTTCAAGTAGTCTTACACCCCTACAACAGGACAGTTATGTCTGTGCTGTCATTATCACCCGCATTTTACAGATCAGGAAACTGAGGCTGAGAGAGGTGAAGCATCTTGCCCAGGGTAACATAGCTACTAAGTATCTGAGGCTAAATTTGAACCCAGGTCTTTCTGACTCCATGCCCCCTCACTCCGTGCACGACGGCACCACCTAGCTGCTCTCTCGCTCCCAGTAGGTGCTTACTATATTCTGAGTGTTGTCCCAGGTTCTGGGGGCTGCTAAGGAAAGCCTGTCCCAGCTCCCAAGGAGCTCCTGAGGGAGACAAGCAATCATGTACAAACAGGTACAGACAGAATCAATAGGAGATCACCTCTGAGGGAAAGACCCCTTGTGGAGGAAGGGGGCACAGCAGGCAGAGAGGAGGAGGAGGGAGAGCATTCCAGCAATGAAAGGTAGCCAGTGAAATGTCCCAGAGACCCAAAGAGTGAGGGAGGAGTGTGAGGAACAGGAAATTGACCATGTTTCTGGATTACCTGGATCAGATGTCCTTAAAGACCCAGGTGCACCACCCTCCACTGGGGCAGATCTCGGCCCTTCCGTGGCCCGCAGTTATCACTATGTGACTCCCCAACATGGTGAGCCTCGGTCCTCGAGACCTCTGGAGTATGGCAAACAAAAAATATTTTTGTCAAGAGTTTGCCAGTGTTGGGACAGGATGTTTCTGACGCAGTTTGTTACAAAACTGGCTGGACTTGGAGGAAGGCTTTATGGGACCAGGAATTGAGAAGACCCCTTGCATTCTGCCCTGGGTTCTCTCTCTTAAGAGCTGACCTTGTATAAATTATATCCCCTTTTTAGGTCCTATATTTCCTTCTTATCTATGAAATGAGGATGTTAGACCCCTGCCCTGCCCTATAGGGAAATGCTGTATTTGGGGGTAGAGGGTGATCCCCTTAGGGACTCAAAGGGACTTAGTAAAATCAAACTTCTTCCAGTGAGGCTCTGCTTGGATGAAATCTTTCCAGCTCTGTGGGGGCTCCTTCCCTCCAGCTGGCAGAACCTTGGTGCCCTCCCCACAGCAGGGAAGTATCAGAAGAAACTTGAGCAATGTCTTTCCCAATTTATCATTATTATTTTATCATTGATAATCATAAGTGGGATTTATGTAATGCTGTTACGCATGTGAACTCATTTGCTTCTCATAACAGCCATATGAGGTCGGGGTTATCTCCCTTTTAAAGATGAGGAAACAGGCTGAGCAAACCCTGGGTACCACAGCTAGCCCTCCATCCGCTGCCCCATTTTAAAGGAAATCTGATTACTGGCAGCTGCCTCAAGGCAAGCTCAACTGGGCACAGTTTACGAGGGTAACAAATATTGTAACTCAGAGGCCTTCTTTTACAGATGAGGAAGGGAAGGGTCAGGGACACAAAGGATGTACGTGACTCAGCCAGGCCCACCATTATAGGTATTCAGCAGCTTAGGGAGGGTTCCAACTCAGGTTTCCTGGGGGGCTGTGCCCCCAGGTCTGTTTCTCTGGCCTTTTGTTCTGTATCTATGTCAATTCCAGCTTGGACATCTGAGCTTCATCTCACCCTTCCATCCTAAATATTACTTATGTTTGGGCTGATCTGATTAAGCGCCTGCATATCTGGTCCAGGCTGGTCTTACTGAATTACATATTCCGGTCTGGAATGAAAGACTTTTCCTTTGTGCATTGGAAAAACTGGTTAGTGGATCCATCAGGGAGCTTAATTAGGAGGCTGTTTGAGGAAATAGGGGCTGTTTGAGTCATGGTGTGGGAGGGCTATGAGATGTCTCAGGGTGGAGCTGTTCCCCCAGGGCTGCCGAGGACACTGTCTGTCCGCAAGAAGATGCTTCTGGTCCCCTGAGCATCGGCATGTAGCAATTTAAGGACCAGAGCTCCAGACTGACCTAATTAGCAGGACCCCAGGTCATTGGGTGTGTAGTGTGTGTATGTGTGTGTGGGTGTGTAAGAAGTGGGAATTGAGTATTTATGTACCCCATTTTACAGGAGAGGAAACTGAGGCTAAGTGATGTACCCAACTTCACTGAGCAGGGGTGCCTAGACACTGATCTAATCATGTGACTCCTCTATTCAACCAACTCCAATGATTTCCTAGTACCTCTGGGATCAAATATAAAGTCTTTGATTTAGCTTTACAAACAACTGGCTCCAACCCACCTTTCTAGGCTCTTTGGGACATTAAGTCTCCTTTCTACAGTTTATGTATTCCAGACAAATTGGTCTCACCCAGGATGCTCCCATCTCCCGTCTCTGGGCCTTTGCACTGGCTGTCCCTCACACTTGGAATGCATTCCCTCCTTACTTCCACCGCACAGTTTCTATCTTCATTTTAGATGCAGCTCAAACCCCACTTTATACATGAAGCTTTTCCTGATGTCTCCAACTGCTTGTGTCTTCTCCCTCACAAACCACCTTGTGTTTAATAACTTTGCATGCATTTGAACTAATTTGGTATATATTTATGGGGTATGTATGTATACATATAGGGCAGCTAGTTGGTGCAGTGGATAGAGCACCAGTGCAGGAGTCAAGAGGATCTGAGTTCAGATCTCACCTTAGACACTTGACACTCACTAGCTGTGTGACCTTGGGCAAGTCACTTAACCCCAACTGCCTCATCCTGGGTCATCTCCAGTCATCCTGATGAATATCTGGTCACTGGATCCAGATGGCCCAGGAGGGAAAGTGCAGCTGGTGACCTGCACAGCCCTCCCTCACTCAAAACAAAGCCCAAGTGCAAGTCATGTCATCATTTCTCTGATGGCATGGTCTTCTTTGGCAACAAAAGACGAACACACACAGAATGTATACGTGGTCATTTCCCCCATTAGAATGTAAGTTCCTTGTAAGTAGGAATTGTTTCAGTCTCTGTACTTGTGTACCCACGGCCTGGCACATAGTAGGCACTTAATAAATCCTTTTTTAATTGATTGTGTTGGGGATGGAAGCTCAATTCCATGTGGACAGTCTCGGGCGGGTAAAGGTGGGAACTTCTAAATCTTAGAGTTCTCATGAGGCCCCCCATGAAGCACCAGGGAATCGAGAAGTGAGACCGAGCTATCTCGTGTATTTCCGCCTCTTCCCGTGAGAAACGTGATGGGAGGAGCATCCCCGCCCTCGAGACTGTCCCGGATCTGGGCACACCTATTGTTATCTAACAGGCATGGTATTCAGGTGCAAACTACATGGCCGGAGAGCTTAATTAGGGTCAGGAAAGCCTGAAGGCGCTCTTAGCTCGGAGGGGCCCTGACAGGACAGAAGGCTCACTTTTTCCTCTCTTCGCTCTCCCCTCCCCCTCTCTCCCCACTTACACTTCTGCTTCCAATCTCTTACTGTAAGATCTTTGCCTCCTTGGGAGATTTCTCTCTCCCTCCTAAGGAAGAGCTCCCCCTGCACATGTAACCAGGACCCTGAATAAAGCCTAACCCTTGTTCGACTCCGGAAAGTCTCTTCTCTCATACGTTTATCCGGTTTGGCCAACAGAAGACCTGGGACAGGTAAGGTAAGACTCGGGTAGCCCTCAGGCCTCTAGACCTGGCATGATTGCTTCCTCTTCCCCAAAGCTTTTGTTCTATTGTTTCAGTTGTGTCCAACTATTCCTGACCCCATTTGGGGTTTTCTTGGCAGAGATATACTGGACTGGTTTGCCATTTCCTTCTTCAACTCATTTTACAGAGGGGAAAACTGAGGCACACAGGGTTAAGTAACTTGCCCAGGGTCACACAGTTAGTAAAATCTGAGACTGGATTTGAACTCAGGTCTTCCTGACTGCAGGCCTGGTGCTCTATTCACTGCACCACCTAGCTGCCTCCTTCCAAAAAGCTATACCTCTGTTTTAACATAGCCCAAGAGCCTGTGAGGTTTGTTGGTGACCACTGTCAGTTGCTGTCCATCTTCACCTCCTTTATCTTCTGTGAAGTTGCCTTTTTGAATCCAAGTTTAAGACTTTACATTTATTCATATTAAGTGTCATGTTCTTAGCTTCTACCCAGTGTGTTAGACTGTCAGGTTTGGGGAGTCTTAATCTGTCATCCACTGTATCCCCCTCAGCTTGGTGTCATCTGTAAATTGGATGCCTTTTTCCATGTTGTTAATAAAAATGTGAAACACCCCAGGGTCAGGCACAAATCCCTTGGGCACTCCACTAGAGACTTCCTTCCATACTGACACTGACCCGTTAACACCTACTCTTTGAGTCCAACCATCTCATTCAACCAAGTCAAAATCCATTTAATTCAATTCTTGTCTGGTCCCCTTTTCTCCACCCTCTTTCCAAGAACAGTTCGAGACTCTTTATCAAAAAGCTTTATTGAACACAGTCAATATAGAAATATGTTTTCCGTGACTTCACGTGTATCATAGGTATCATATTGATGGCCTTTTTCAATGGGTAGGGAAGGGAGAGAATTTGAAACTCCAAATAAATAAAATGAATGTTCAAAAATGAACAAATAATAAAGAAACAACAAAAGCTTCACTAATCTAAGTAAATGATCTTTACAGCATTCCCCTCACTGACCAATCTAGTATTTCTGTCAAAACAGGAAATGAAGTTAGTCTGGCATGACTTGTTCCTGATGAAGCCACTCTGGTGTGCCCCTGACATGGCCAGCATGAACTGAAAAGACCCAGGCCTCCGTCCTATTCCATTTGTAGATTTCTCTGAGCATGGTTTGAGGATATTGCTAATTATGTCATGCACCAATTATGGGTCTTTAGATTTATTTCTCTTAATAAGGAGAAGGCTGGAGTTCACTGGCCAAGGGATCAGGAGACCTGAGAACTTGGTGTGTGATGCTGGGAAATCTAATCCCTCTCTTTGGATCCTAGTTTGAACCCAGGAGATCCCTGATGCCCCTTCTGGCTTTGGCACACGTGTAAATTGTGGTGAAGAGTTTCTCCCAAGTTGTAAATCCTTTCCCTTACTTTTGGAGAATTAGTTCTTTTCTGAGAAATAGGGATTCTTCCATTTGGGGAAGAGACACGCCTGATGAGATGGTGCTTCCTAAACAGTATAGGAAGGTCTCGGAGACTGGCTTCAGCTCAGCACATGGAAGAGGACCCTGACAATTAGAGCTATTCCAATTGGGCTGACTCAGTAAGTAGTGAGTTCCCTGTCACCACAGGTGACTGAGTAGAGTCTGAACAGCCTCCTGTTGCTGATGTCATAGAGGGATTCATGTTCTGATTAAAGGTTTAGAACTGATTGCCCCCTAAGGGCCTCTCTAGGCCTGAATCACATTCAGAGACTATCAAGAGACACTGGTCTCTTGTTCCATAGAATGACCAAGGCCATGGGGCAGAGGAGGCTTCCATCTTTAATCATCGATGTTGCTCACTTGGGAAGATGTCACCATCCATTATGTCCACTTCTGCTCCTCGTGTTGGAAACTCAGGTATTCAACTCTGGAGTCCCTGAGGGGAAACCATTGTGTATACTTCTAATGACTGACTTCCATTTGGAGCCCCGCCATTGTTTCTTCCATTGATTGGAGACCCACCGTGTCCTGGTGCTTGAAAAGGCTTTACTTATCTCAGAGATGGAAGAGATCATAGGTGCAGCTGAATGAGGATCCCTCCACTCCAGGTTCTGCTGGAAGACCCTCAGGGAAGGGGGAGCCTGGACAGCCCTTTCCACCCTGGGACAGAGTTTATCTTGAAACAGAGGTGAGATTGGGACATCTTTATTGTGACGGAGTTGATGAAAGACAGGATGATTGTTCTGTCTCATTCTCTATCCAACTTCTGTCTCTTTTTGTTTTTGATTGTGTAAGGAAAGAATTGAGTTTTCCAGGACCAGTTATCAAGGCCCCTGAAGGCTATTGGGTTTCAGTAGCCTAAGGAAAGGCCTAAGGAAACTATACCATAGGTAGAACCTTGGATTTGAAGTCAGTACTCAGGTTCAAATGCCACCTCTGCCACTTTGTCCCTGTGTGACCTTGGTCAAGTCATTCACCCCTCTCATTTTCCTTGTTTTTAAAATGAAAGGAGTTTTAGGGGAGGGCCTCTGAGGTCTGTTCCAGAAACCTGTAATTCTTTTTAATAATTCTCTTTTGTCCTCCTTTCTCCCTCAAAAGAAGAGCACCTCTAACTTCTAGATATCTAGCTGTAGAAGTCTAAGTGTCAGATGCAGAGTGTTATCACCCCCTTTTTAAAGGGGAGGAAATGGTGACCCTCTCCAGGTCACATGTGACAGGCTGTGCAAAAACTGTGATCACAGCCCAGGTCTCTGTGTGGTGGGGGTGAAAGAGATTGAGAGTCAGGAAGCCTGAGTCTCAGACTTGACGTTTCCTCTCCTTTCCTGTTCTTGGGCAAATCTGGGCCCTCAGAATGATTTCTTAGGTCCCTTCCCTTGGGTTCTGTCTGTGATTCTATCAAGTTTACATCTTATTAATGTATTAGTTCATTTCTACTGTGAAAGTCTTATGGACTCATGCACTTGGAAGAGACCACTTTAAGTAAATAGTTGCCTGCAGGGTGCTCATTTCATGGATCTTACATGGAGGGGATGGAGGGCCTGGAGTGAGGAACAACTCGAGTTCAAATGTTGCCTCAAAATCATCTCCAGCTGTGCGCCCCTGGGCAAGTCATCTAACTTGTGCTTGCCTCAGTTTCCCCATTTGTAAAATAGGCATAATTGTAGCACCTGACCTCCCTGGAGTGGTTGTTGTGAGGATCACTTGAGATAATATTGGTAAAATATATTGCAAACCTTAAAGATTTGTCATGATTATTCATTATTATTACAAGGAAACTGAGGACCAGATAGGAAAAAGGACTCACTCAAGGCAGCACTCCTCTTAAAGTGAATGAATCCGGATAAGATGAAGTAGTCTGCTTTTGGAAGCAGTTCTCAGGAATCATCAACTTCAGCCCAACCAGCGACCTTGCCCAGGTCCTTGGCCCCTGCCCTGATTCCTGCTAGTCTCTGCCACCTCCTCTGCAGCCTTACAGGCTCTTTCTCCTCAGTCCCTCCTCCTGTGGGCCAAAGCACCATTCCAGACACTGGGAAGCTAAGGAGAGAGAGAGAACCAACACCCTTGGTCCCGTAGTTTATATTCTGCTGACAGGTACATACAATAACATACTTTACTGTAATACATCACACTTAATAAGTATATGAGGAAAAACATGCAAAGTAACTAAATGCATAGTCAGTCATTTATCTAGAGCTTCACGGTTCACATTGTGCTGTACATGCATTATGTCATTTGATCCTCATATCAGCCTTGTGAGATGGATGCTACATCTGGAGAAACAGAGTCTGGGAGAGATGAAGTGATCTGCTCAGCTACGCAGCCACTCGTGGAGCCTTTGAATGGTGCTGCCAAAGAATAGTGTATATTTCTCAGTGCCAACCACATGACATTTTATATAAAAAAGGATTCTGTATTGGGACACGAAAAGTTATAAATCAATATCTAAAAGCAAAGTGTTGAACACATCCTTTATAGATCATGATACAATCAAGATGGCGATCACTTCAGGAAGCACCAATAAAAGGCACAGGCCCAAGTGGAGAATTGTTAGTGAGATTTTAAGTGATAAATAGGGTAAAGAACAAATTGTAGACAGAAGAATGGCTATGTGAAAGCAATGGTGATGGTGACACACACACAGCTCAGAATCGCAGCTTAAGTCGTCCTCAGAGGAACGTTACATCCCTAAGATTAAATGTCTGAGACGGAATTTGAACTCTGGTCTTCCTGACCTTGCTGTTACGACAGTGTACCACCTAGCTCCTGAGCCGTGGCTAAAGAGGAAGAAGTAAGGAAAGAGCGTGCTGCAGCTTTGGGAGACCGCTGGTCCCCTTATTCATGCATGTCATTTCCTGACCTCTTCCTTGCTTATGACTTAAAATATATCACATAAACTCAGAATTCTGCCACAAAAAAATAGAAGAGGGAGAAGTAAGCACAAACGTATTATATTGCTTTCAGACGTACTTCTTAGTTTTGTCTAAAATTATCTGGTCAGGATCCAGCTCTTACTTGATTCCCTTGGTTTATCCGTTATATATGTCATCAACCAGCATTTAAGCACCTACTGTGTGTCAGGCGCTGTGCTAAGAGCTGTAAGAAAAGCAAAAAAAAAAAAAATGTAATGGGGATTAGAGGTCATCCTAGGACCTTCCTAGCTTAGCTCATCATCTCTGTCTTCATACCTTTGTTAGCCACCACCTTGGTAAAAAGGTAAAAAGACTTCTTAAGAGTTTATTTTGTTACTGTATATTCTCAGGGATAAAATTTTTCCTCTGAGGACTATTTAAGCTGTATTTCTGAATTTTGTGTATGTTGTCTTTCATGGAGTTATTTTTCTGTCTGTAATTTGTTCTTTAACCTATTTGTCACTTAAGTCTTCACCAGTAACTCTCCACCTAGACCCGTGTTGTTGGTGCTTCCTGAATTGATTGCTGTTTTTAATCGTATTATGATCTGTAAAGGATGTGTTTAGCATTCTGTTTTTTAATATTTGTAATTTTCTGTGCCCTAATATAATACATAGTCAATTTTTAAAAATGTCATGTGGTTGATAACTGATACGTATGTGTGTATATATGCATATATATGTATACATATATGCATATGTATATATATGTATACACACATATATGTTCTTTGGTAATACCATTCAGAAGGCACCACAAGTATTTTGGCTCCAAATTCTCAGTTTCTTCAGTTCTGTATTTTCTTTTATTTATATTTCTGCTAAATTTATTAGCTCTGAGGGGAAGAACATTAAAATTTCCTATTATCTCTTTTATCAGTTGTTTTATTTATGAATTTAAATACTATCCCATTTAGTGCATATAAGTTAAATCCTGATATTGACTCATAGTGTGTATGGATCCCTTAAACATAATGTAATTTTACTGATTATTATTTTGATATTATGAATTTTTATTTTTGCTTCTTCTGATCGCCACTTCCGATGCTTTGGAAACATTTGATGCATAATCATTGTTTTTCCAGCTTTGTGCTTAGAATCTATGCTTATCTTTGCTTTTGTACTTTTTTTACTTAACTATTGTAGGTAGTAGATTGTGGAGTTGTGTTTTCTCATTCACTGTGCCACGAATTCTTTTTTTTTAGTTTAATTCATTTATTCTTAACAATAAGAAAATTTGGTTTATATTTCTCTCTGTTCATATCTCTAATATTGGGTTTTTTTCTCCAGAATTTCCTCCTTTCCAATTTTAAGTCAGTACTTTGTCCCTGTATATAATTTTGCTTTAATGCACTCTTATTTTCATAAACTGTAACCAGTTTAAAACTCTAACAACACTGTCCAGAAGTGTCCAGGGACTGCTAATTCATAAGGATATTGCCACACCATATTTAATTTCCAGATCTCAAAGCATCCTTTGTTCTAGTCCAGACAGGAAGCTTGTAAAATACTACTACGTAAGTATACGTTCACTGGTGTTACTCTTATTGTGCGTTCTAAGTCACCTGTATTTTTTTCTATTCTGTCCCCCAGTCCTTAAAGTCTGTGATTTCATCAGCATGGGCTCTCCATGCAGATTACAACCCACCTACAGCCTGTAGTGGTTCACAAGATGTGAGGTATCTGCAAAGCAAGTGACCAGGCATGCTGCCTACGGATGAGTGTTCTGGAACCTAGTCAGATGACCACCCCCACCTCAAAGCCTTCCCACCTTGGTGTAGGCCCTTCTCAAGCCCATCTAAGCCACCTCCCAGGCTCACAAACTGTGTATGGATACTATGTGCATATTTCTCCTCCCTCTTAAATAAAATCTTTTCCAAAAAGTTGTGATTTTTAAGGGGGATAATAAGACAGGGAAGAAGGAAATTTCTTAACTAGAATAGGAAAGAATGAATGCTTTCCAGGGTACTTTCTTGACTCTACCTCAGAAACCTTTACACCCAGGAAACTCCCTCTACCCCTGGACTTCACACAATGAAAGGTTTCTTATCTCCCCTCCTACCCCCACCCCCCCTCCCCCACCCCACCTCTCTGTCTGCTTGGCCAGTTTCTTCTAGAATCTCCATTTTAAGGATGCTCATGCCAGCCATATCTTCATTCCTTTCCTTGTTGCACTCCTGACTCTCCCAGACTGTCTCTTCAATGCCCCTTAGCCATGTCTGGGGGGTGGTGATTAGAGCATTACACCAAGGAGTTGTGTCTGGGTATAGCATAGGACATGGGAAAATTGGCTGGAGCTGTATCATGGAGGCACCAGTGAGGGCAACTGGGGTGGACCCAGTTGTTCAAGTGCTTTTTGTCCAGTACCCAGCCTAAAGTTGTAGAACTCAAGAGCTGAGAGAAACTCCTTAGAGTGTCTTGGCCAGCCTACTCCAAACCTTGAATCCTATCCCTTCTCCTAAAACTCCTCAGAAGAGACCTGCACTGAGGACCTAAGCCCAACTGAGCACCACCCTGGACTCCAGTGACACTGCTCAGAAGGGAATACACTCTCCTTTACATCTGGGATTTCGAAGAGATTGGAATCCCTCCCCATGGATTAGGATATAAATAGCAGCCAGCTTTTTATCTTTTCTTTTTTTAAAAATGAAACTAGCAGCTATATCCTCATGCTCCAGAACAGTGTTTGTGTGTGCACTGGGTGCTCAGAATATCTGTCTTTTTAGGTACAGCCCCAGGCAGGTAATCATTCTTGGTGACTTCACACTTAATTCCTTTGAGAATAGCCATATGTTGGGCTAGACTAGATTGTCAGAGCTGAGGCCTTAGAACATCAAGCAAGAAAGGTCCCAGCTGAGGATTGCAGACTCTCAGGATAAAGTGACAAGACCAGCTAGTCAACCCAACCAGTGTCCTCTAAGGAATGCCTTCTTACACTGCACCTGATAAGTAATCATCTGAACTGTGCTGCAAGACCTCCAGGGAGGGAGAACTCATCACCTCCCCGGAGGTGATTAGTAGGAAGTTGTCCTTGATGTTGATCCTAAATCTGCCTTTTGAAAACAGACACCCATTGTTTCTAGTTCTACTCCTTGGCTTTCCTATGACTATCCTTCAGATACTTGAAGGTAACTGTCTCTGTGACCTTGGCAGTTATTTAAACTCTCTGTAAAATGAGAAGTTTGGACTATATCACCTCTGAGGTCACTTACACCTCTAACCCTGTGGTCCACCCTATGTTTTCTCTTCTCTGGGGTAAATATCCCTTGTTCCTTCAATAGATCCTGCTATGACTTGGACTTAAGAAATTTACCATCTTGGCTGCCGTTCTGGACACTCCAGCTTAGCAGAACCCTCAAACCGTATGTCCCAGGAGGAAAAATAAAATGGCAGAGAAGCCGGAGTGGGACTGTGATCTCCCTGATCCTAGAAGCCATCCCTTCCTTAATGCATCCCAAATCACATTAGCTCTTTGGACCGCCAGGTCACGCTGGTGACTCATACTTAGCTTTCAGCCCACTGAAATGCACTAGTCTCTTTCAAACTGCTGTTTATCCATGCCTCCCTCATCTCATGCTTGTGAAGTAGATTTTCTGAACTCTCGTATAAGACTTTATATTAACTCCTATTGAATTTCATCTTGTTAGATTCAATCCAGTGCTCTAGCCTGTCAAGTTCTTAAACTTGAAATCGTCCACTGTTAGTCATCCCTGCTTTGGGTCATCTGTAAATTAGATAAACATACAACCTGCCTTTATTTAGCTCATTGGTAAAAATGTTAAACAGCACAGGGCCAAGCACAGATCCCTAGGGAACATCTCTCAAGACTTCTTGCCAAGATAATATTGAAACATTAAAACATTCCTCATCCAGTCCCAAATACGTTGAATTGGGATAGCATCTAGCTTATATCTCTCCATCTTTTCCCAGAAGACTAGCAGTAGAAGTTTTATCAAATGCTTTCTAAGTCTATGTCTGCTCCTTCTATAGAATCTAATCTCTTAGTTCAGTAACCCTGTCAAAAAAAACGAAGGTTAGTGGGCATAATCCTAGTCTCGATGAAGCCATGACAGCTCTTGTGATCACTACCTCCTTTTCTAAATGTTCACTAACCATGTCTTTAATGATCCTTCATAGACATTTCCAAAGAATCAAAGTCAAGCTCGCTTGACTTATACGTTGAAGGCTCACAATTCTATTCTTTTTCTTGAAAATTGTGTGATTACCCTTCTCCATCATCTTTCAGTGGTTATTATGCATTGGAAGTCACATCTGCCAGTTTATAATGGATCTGACTCAGATTCATTTAGGTGTTCTAGCTAGGTGCTTTCTTATTGTTTCCCTGTGTTTCTTGGGTATCAGCCCTGTTAGCCATTTTTCTTTTGTCCTTTTCAGGGCAAAAGTCACTCTCCTTATCTGATTAAATGGGCAAAATTAGAAAAAAGCCACTCTACCTTCTTTCTCTTGTCAGTGATTATTGGCCTGACCCACCCCAAGTCACGGGTCTAATCCTTTCTTCAATCTTTCTCCTTCCCATCCATATTGGAAGGAACCTTAGGGATCATCTTGTCTGGTGTCTTTTGTTGACAGATGAGAAAGATGAGCAATCCTGAGGTCACTCAGCTAGTAACTAAAAAGCAGATTCTAGACTTGAACCCGGATCTCTGGCTTGACTTCTACTGCTTGAGCTCTCAAGCCATGCATCCTCATTTGATAAAGGCTTTATCGTCAAAGTGCTCTGGCTCGTATGTTTGTGTTAAGCCTCCTTCCTCTCTGCACAGAATGGTTTGTTTGCTGATCAGCAAGCATAGAAGTAGGTCTAATAGAATCAGTCCTTCCATGAGGGAGAAGGGGACCCCAGAGGATGTCTGCTCCAACCCCTCCATGAAGAACACATTCCCTCTATGACATCCCTGAAGAGGGGTTTGACTCGAGGTGATAAAAAGCTGCATAATTAATTAAAAGATTCCCAAGTTGAAAACCAGGGAGTTAAGCAATTAAGTTACTACCAAATACCTTTGAGTTAACAGCTATTTTAAAAATACTGAAATGCATTTTTAAAAGTTTGAGCTGAAAATAGGGGAATATTTATTAACCTAATTTGTACTATTCCAACTCAGTAAAAGTGTTTTAAAAATGCTCTGTTTTGTTCCCTCTCCCCAGCCTTTTCAAAGTCTTAAATCCAGATTTTTTTGTCCAACTTGGACAGGCCCTCTCTTCCAGGTTTCCTACAGGGTTTTTTCTCTGTATGGGATGGAGCTCACCACATATAGGACATGGACATAGAACTCCATTTCATTATGTTTTCTTAGATCCTGGAGCCTTTATACCGTAAACACACTACCACCGTCATTGTTTCTTTTATGGTTCAAGGCCTTGCTCAAATTTTATCTCTTCCAGGAAGCCTTCCAGGAATTCACAAGGAATTAATGACTTTTCCCTCCTGCCCTCACTTAACAAGTACCTTTCCTGAGCGTCTTCTTTTATTCCAATCTACAGTGAAATTATTTTTAAAATAGTATTACAACCTTGCTTAGGCATAAACATAAGTCATATCTCCTCTGGCTAGAGGTTAAAGTCTGTGAGGACAGGGTCTACCTCCTAAGTATTCTTGTGTCTTTTTCAGTGCCTAGTGTCCTTTGCTGAAATGGTTGGTCTCAGTCATAGTTATTGTACAAGTTTATATATTTATGAAGTCAAAGACTCTTGTAACCAAGAGAAGCCTTTAAGAGTTAGTGTGGGTTAGTGGAAGGGTGACTGGCTGGATTGGCCATCACAAGACCTGTGCCATCTTGGAACTACTGAGAAGCATTTCCTCATTTTGTTGACCTTGAATGAGTCCCTGGATCTCCTGGAGCAGGGATTATTCATCTTATTTGTATCATGGCAGGCAGGCTGATAATCCCATGGACCCCTTCTTAGAATCATGTCTTTAAATGCATAAAATAAGACACGCAGGGTTACAAAGGAAATAAGTTGTATTGAAATACCAATATCAACATTTTTTAAGTTCATGAACCCCCCAGGTTAAGAACCCCTTGTCCTAGAGCCTTCATTTCCTTGTCTATAAAACAGGAATAATAATGTCTACCCAGATTAAGGTTGTGAAAATCATTTGCAAAAGAATGAGTGAAAGTGCTTAGAAAACTAAAATGATGCCAGCATTAGGTATTCTTAGCTCATCTAGTCCTTTTTTTGACAGATAAGGTGACTTGTGGGGACAGGCTGAGCTAAGTGGCCTCTGAGGGTCTGAGAGTTTGAAACTGAGTCCCAGAAGGGATGTACTGTGCCCTGGATCACGCAGCAGCTAGGCATCAGGTCCAGTACTTGGGCCCAGACCCCTCCATTCCCAGTCTACCCTTATTTCTTCCCTGGCTAAAGGCAGTTCACACAAAGTCGACAGCAGGTATTTATATCCTGTGATTCATTCCTCCATGGACTCCCTCCACTCCTTTGCTAACCTTTGTTGCTGGGCGCGGCTTTTTACAGTGGGTTTTAAAATGCCTTTGAGTTGACAGTAGCTAAGACTCAGAAGATGGTAGCACAAGCCCCTTGAGCCAGTGGGTGGTGGGCGAGAAGTCTCATCATCTGAATTTGGGCCCCCTGGTTTCATCAGTGTGCTACCTCCTCTGCCCTAGCTTGATGCCCTTCTGTCCATCGGCATCTGGCTTGATGTGAGATACTGTTACCCAGAATTGTTCATTCTCAGGTATCTTTGGTATGGCACACAGACAGTCCAGCTCCAGGCCTGGGCAGGAGTCTAGATGGCACTAGATCTGCTTTATGAAAAACAGATCAGCAGCTTGTCCTCTGGAGCTGTCCAAGACTGAGGTCTCTATTTTTGTTCATTGTTTTTGAATGCCTGGTCTTTACAGAAGGTGATAAGCACATGAGAGATTTGTGGATGGACTCACCCAGATGTCTCCCTGCTTCATGAATGTCAGAGGTGTCGGAAACGGGAGTGAATGAGGAGTGACCCAGGACATGACCTAAATATTGGGGTGTCATTGTAACCATCCAAGAGAGTTCCTTTTCTTGTGATCTGTTTTTCTTAAGAAATGGAAGAACAGACAAAAAGTGGTTGAATTCAGCCTTCTAGTGAGTGAGGTTGTATTTAGAAAGAGCCCTGAAGAGCCTAGTTTGAATTCTGCTTTTTCACTTACTAGTTCATGGGAAAGTTGCTTCATAGTTAGCTCAAGTGCCACTTTCTACCTGAAGCCTTTTCTCACCTCTCTCCTTTTCCAGATGCTGCTGCCTCACCCTTACCTTGAATTTATTTTACTTATGTGTATATGTACATATATACATATGTATCTATCTGTGTGTGTAGACACATACATGTCTGCATGTAATCTCCATCACTAGAATGTCAGTCACTGGAGGTTGGCCATGAGTCTTTGCATCCCCATTGCCTAGCAGAGTGTCTTAAGAAAGGCATAGTTCATTGAACTGTATAAGTCTCAGTTTCCTCATCTGTACAATGTGAATGATAATCTTCACAAAGAAAGCATTTTTTAAACCTTAATATGTGATAAAAGCATGAGCTGCTGCTGTGCCTGTCACAATTCAGTATTGAAGAGGTAGAAGGGATCTTAGAAATTAGCTGATCCAACCCCTTTGTTTTACAGGTGAGGAAACTGAGGCCCAGAGAGGAGATGAGGTTCCTAAGGTCACACAATCAGTCAGCCAGCTTTTATTCAGTATTTATTATATGCCAGGGTCTGCACTAAGTACTGGAAAGAAGCATAAATTCAGGTGTGCAACAAGACTTGCCCTCGAGGGGTTTCCACTCTATTAGAGGAGAAAACATAGACGTATAAATAGGCATAATATAAATCTATACTTACATATAAATGATATAAATAGAGTAAGTATAAATGGGTATTCAGAGCAGACAAGAAGTGCATTGAGAAGAGGGCACTAGCAGCTGGAAAAGGAAGGGCTGCCTCATGCAGCGGGGTGCGTAGGCCCAAAGCCAGGGTGGTTGGAGGCCAGTGGGGCAGCAAAGTCAGTCTGGTTGGACTGTAGTCTGTGTGAAGGAGAATAACATGGCATATGGCTGGAGAGGTTGTTAAGGCTAGCTTGTGAAGGGCTCAGCATGCCCATCACAAGGGCTTGTATTTGATTCATGAAATAAGAAGGGTTTGTTGAGTCAGGAGGAAAGACACCATCAGACCTGGACTGTAGAAACATCATTTTTATGCCAAGTGGAGGATGAATTGGACAAATGGGAGTGAGACTAGAAGAAACAAATGGAAGACAGGAGGACCTGTACCATGGTAGTGACTGTGTGAATGAAGAGGAGGGAAAAGATAAGAGAAATATTTTCTAGGTAGAAATGACAAAATCTGGTACTTGATTTTTGAGGGGTCATGGATGACACCGGATTTGCAAATCTAGGGGGACTGGAAGGCTGGTGGTGCTCTGGACAGAAATAGAGAGTTTGGGAAGTGGGGGAATAGAATGAGTTCCTTTGTGGACATGTTGAGTTTGAGATACCTATGGACAATCCAGTTTGAAATGCCCAGCAAATGGATGATACAAGACTCAAACTGTGGGGAGAGAATGGGGCTGGATGTATAAATGAGAATTATCAGCATGGAGAAGATAATTAACTTCAACTTGAATTGAAGCTGTCTGTCATAGGAACGTCTAATGGAGGGTGAAGTGTTGGGTATCAGGAAATCAAGGGGCCACTTCAGGGGGCTAGGGCTTCTCTTTCCCTGTCTGAATTCATATTGAGATAATAAACCAAGGACTCTTGTCCCCAAAGAGGCATGTGCCTGTCACAGCATATGCATCCCTTCATCTGAGTGTCATCAAGAACTTAAGGCAGGCCCCATGTGCTATTTGAATCAACCTCAAAGAAACATATTTAGTATCAGAGTCTTTAAATGGGAAGGGACCTAAGGGCTCATCTGGTTCTTCCAGAGGCGCGTACTGATGTCATGATCCTCTTCAAGAATGAGGAGTAGTAGCTGCCCCACTGTGGACCCAACTGAGCAGTTTCAGGTGGGCAACTCATCTTGCTTCCTTCTTTCCTTTTTCCTTCCTCCCTTCCCTCCTTCCTTTCTTCCTTCTCTCTCTCCCTCCCTTCTTTCTCTCCTCTGTCCATAGAGTATCATGCCTTTACCTGCAGGTGCTTTGCTCAAAAGAATATGAATTTTCCTGACTCTTAACTCAGAATTTGTTTGGCTCTCTTATTTGAGTTTCCTGTACCCTTGTCTACTGAGATAACGATTTAAAATCCGTCCTTCTACATATATATCAATCTTTTCATGTAGATGAAATAACTATATTATTTCATTCTTATAAAATAATAATTGATATCCATATAATGCTGCAAGGTTTTCGGTGAACTTTACAGACATATATCATCTCATTTGAGCTAGGTAGATAGCACAGTGGAGAGTGCCAGGCTTGAAGTCAGGAAGACTCTTCTTCCTGAGCTCACGTCCTGTTCCAGACACTTACTGGCTGTGTGACCCTGAGCAAGTCACTTAACTTAGTTTCCTTATCTGTTTAATGGGCTGGAGAAGGAAATTGCAAACTACTTCAGAATCTTTGCCAAGAAAACTCCAAAAGGGGTCTATGAAGTGTCGGACATGACTGAGGAATGAATAAACAACAGGAAGAAAAGAAATGGAATTAAAGCTCTCTCAATAAATGAACAGAATTAATTAAGCATCTTAATTATGTGCTAAACTCTAGAGACAAAACACAGCTGAAAATGGTATTTTTATTGGTTATAACACATACATTTTGCAGAGGAGTAAACTGAGTTTCAGAGAGGTTGTACGACTTGCCTACAAGTTACATAAGTGAGTCATAAGCCAATAAGTATAAGAGGCAGGATTTGAACCCAGATCTTCCTGATTCTAAGGCTAGCCCTCTATTCATTTTGCTAGGCTGCTTGTTTAAATGTTTCTTAGGTATTTCTATACCTTATCTCTAAAATCTGATGTGCCTCACTTGAGGTACGGGTAAAAAGAGGATCACAAAGGACTAATGGATAGCACTGGGGTACAAGAAGAGTAACCCCTCTCCCCATCATGTGGGGCAGGATCCATGCTTGTGTCAGTCAAAACAAGTCAAAACAAGCTGAGTTTCTGCTTGATTTTTCTTCCTCTCCAAATTCCATCTATCCAGCAAAACTCATCTCATGACTTACACATTTTATAAACTTTAGAGCCTAAGATAGGAGTGGGAGACTGGTTGTAGGAGCTGACTTTTCCAGGGTCACACAGCTAGTAAAGTGTCTGAGGCAGGATTGGAACACAGTTCTTCCTGACTCCAGATACAGGCCTCTATCCCTCGCTATATTGAAGGAACAGGAAGAGAGGAGGCCAGATACCTGGGATGTTGCTTTCAGACCTGGATGGGACCTCGTGGTTGTTTTGATGATCAAATGAAATAATATACATGAAGTGCTTTGTAAACCTTAAGACACTGTATCAGTGGAGGGAGGGAAGAACAGAGGAAGAAAGAAAGGAAGGGAGGGAGGGAGAGAGTGGGAGGAAGAAGCATTTGTTAATGGCCAACTCTGTGCCATGAGCTGTGTTAAGCATTTTGCAAGTATTATCTCATTTGATCCTCACAACAACCCTTGGAGGTAGATACTATTATTAATCTCATGATACAGTTGAAGAAACTGAGGCAGACAGGTTAAGTGACTTGTCTAGGGTCACATAGCTAGTATGTATCTGAGGCCAGATTCAAACTCGGGCGTCCTGACTCCAGGTCCAGCTCTCTAATCCACTGTGTTATTTAGCAGCCTCATTGTTAGTATTATTATTATTAACAGGTGTTTGTTGATGGACCGTCCTACAAGTATTTACTTGCTTTTCAAAAAGATTTAAATTATAAGACTTTTTATTGGTCCCTCTTCAGTTTCGTCTTTGATCTGGCACATTTTCTGCAGCTTTGTGTCATTCACTTCATGAATATGCATCTATTAAATTCCTACTCTGTGCCAAACTCTGTACTTTGTCCACATCAAAGAACTTTTATTTTATTGGGGAGGTGGGGAGGGAGGGAAACAATGACATAGATGACCTCATACCTACATAAGAACACATACAAGTTAAAGATGCCATCTAAGTCTCCTCCCAGGTCATTGGGGACCACATGAACAATATTGGACCTATATGGGGGCATCCAGGGGCCTGCACTCAAGTCTCCCTTATCTAGGCCAGTGGAAGGAAGAGAGCAAGCCACAGCCCAGGCTTTGCCTTAGGAGTGGTTAGTGCCTTCCTCTCCTCCTCCCCCCAATCATCAGATCTTTTTCACTCTAACTGTATTTTGGGTCTGTTTGGGTAAATTTATCAGTGTTTTCTCTGAGCCTCAGATGGGGCTGCCTGGGACTGAGCGGGCAGTGAGTGGATCATTCACACCCACATTATCAGGTGTTCACTGCCCAGGGATTTCATTGTGCCTGGAGGAACAGTATTTCAGCCTGAGCCAGGGATTCTTACACCCACCAAAAGGCCTTAGTGCACTCAAATGTTGTCATCACAGCAGGTGCCCATCTGACCCGGCCTCGGGAGCTTGGCAGATAGAGGAGAATGGGCAGGAGGCCCTGTGAAGAGGCTGACTGACTCAGTGTGCCTGTGCAGGCTTTGCTGCACCCCCACCTTGATGAGCCCCGCTGGTGCTTTCTGCCCCTTCTCAGACCCATTTTAAAGTATTCTCTGCCGTGCATAATTCTCACACACTCTGCAGTCTGTCTGCAACAAACTCCTTACCATCCCTGGCACATCGCACTCCATCTCCCATCACCAGGTCTTTGTATTGCCTGTCCTCGTTCCCTCCCGCCTCTCCTCCTTCAGTGCTCAGTTTCAGCCCCACCTTCTCTGGATCTTCTTGGCTCCTGCACCTGCTAGGGCGTTTTCGTCATAGCCCTTCTTTAGTATGGATATGCCTTACGTGTACCTAGTTGTTGCCTCCTAGGACAGTGAGCTCCCTGAGGGCAGGGCCTGCTTTGGCTTCTCTTTGTGTTTGCAGCATTTAGCCTAGCATTGGGCGCATAGTAGGTTCTTTATAAATGCTTTTTGTTGTGGTTTTTTTTTGTCTGTAGTAATGGGAAAGTTGCTTTAAAGCAAAGGGGGAAATGAATTAATGATTAAAGATCCTTTTTATCTGGCTCAAATGCAGACAAGCACACTTGTAGCACACACATGCTCATTATAATCCAATTTGCTCTACTCCAGACGAAGCCGTGGGATGTCCCAACCCAGACCTCATCAGCAACCAGAGTTACTCTGGATACTCGAGTGGATCATGTGCCTTTTCTTTATGTGTCCAGGTATGGAGCCGCTTTTACAGACTCCAGTTCCTCATCTTTTAAAGAAGGGAAAAATTACCCTGCCTGGGGTTTTGATGCTCTGGAGCACAATCTAGCACTGGCACAGTTTTTGAGGACTTTAGGTGAAAGTTCTGATGATTGGGGCAGAAGAATTCACTAGTCACATGTGCCCAGAGGGTACTTTTCCTTAGGTTTTCCATATCCTATCCCCTACCCACTGCCTCAAATGATGAATTAACTGTGTTTTCCTTCAGAGAATGGTCTGCCTTGGTAAATGCTTACTTGGTGATGTTGTGTGGGGGCCATTGGTGGGTACCTGTCCTGTGCCTCTGATGGCAGGTGGTAGCCTTTTCTTGGTGTTTCCTCATGAAACAATAACTTCTTAGCTCTAGGACAGCCCAGTGGTCTTCATGGAAATGGCAGACAGTCAAGCATATGTCATCAGGCATCCCTGCTTGACGACCTCCAGGAAGGATCCCAAGGGTTTGAATGTGGGAGGCAGGTGGGCCAACATCCTGATGAATATCTGGTCACTGGATTCAGATGGCTCTGGAGGAGAAATGAAGCATTGCACAGCCTTCCCTCACTCAAAACAAAGTCAAGTATAAATCATGTCATCATTTCTCTGATGGCATGGCCTTCTTTGGCAACAAAGGATGAACACAACAGGTTTTTTACTTCTGTAGGCTTTCCATCTTGGGGGTTTCAGATGGTCCCTACCTGAGAACATATAGGTGATTGGCCTTTTATGAGAACTTGAAAAGTGAAGTGTATCTTTAATTTCCATGGATGTTTGCCTAATTTTAGATAGGCTCTCGTCTTCCCTAGAAATAGACACCAATTCTCTTGTTAGGAATTCTCCTACATAAGTTCTCACTGGGAGCCGCGTGTCAGGAGGGAACAAATTGTCACCTCTTTCAGGTGTTAGAGGTAAGTCAGGAGGAATTTCAGGAAGAGACAGTTGTGGGTATTAATGAAGTGCTTTGGAAACCTTAGAGCACTCTATCAGTGTTAGCCATTATTTTTGTTTTGTTTTTGTTTTGAAGTGGCCAAGTATTCCTGGCTTTCTATCTTCTGATGTTATAATATTCTTTTTCTCTCCCTCCCTTCCTCTGCTCCTCTCTCTCTCCTTCTCTCCCTCTTCCTTTGTCTCTCTGTGAATTGGGTCAGAAGTGCTAGCTATAGACCTGACTACCTTTCTGAGTTTGATACATTGGGTGAATGTGACCCACTGAGAAGCATGTGCTTCAGGGGAGCTCAATGGAAGTAAAGGATAATAACCTGGATGCCATTTAAAATAGCGACACGTTGTGTCTGGAACTGTCTGTAAGCACTTAGTCACTGAAAGGAAGCATGGGTTTAAATAGAAGAGATGATAAAAAGTGTTTTGGTACACGATTCTCTTTTTTTAAATGGCTTCTGTTGTCTTCAAGGTAAAGTTAAATGAGAAAATTGCAGGATATAAGTGGATTTAATTAGATTGATGTAATCTGGCTGCATAAAGCCCAGACAAAACGAGAAGAAGCTGATGTTTTAAAACCAAAGACGTTCAGGCCTTGCTCTTGTACTTTTCAAAATGGAGCCAGAGAAGGCTGTTGAAAGGAGGGAGAGTCGGGTAATTGACAAGGGCACTACTCACTGATGCTATTCAGTGAATGGCCCTGTGGGGGAGTGTTTGAATGCCAGTGGTTGTGGATGATAGTTGTCCCATGTCCCCTCCAGGACCTCCCCCCAATATATCTAATGAAAGATATACTTGGCAGGTTGTATATACCGCTGTATCCTTCCAGAGTCAGAGTAAGGAGGGAGATGGGAGCACAGGGTGAGTTTGACTAACAGATTGAAGATTGGGGTGTGTGTGTCGGGGGGGGTGTGGGGGGGTGTGTGTGTGTATCTATCTCTATCTCTCCATGATATAAACACATATTCGATCTATAAATATATACACATAAGTGTACACATGTATGTGTGTATGCACGTATGTGTAAATGCTGCAAGAAGGTGGCCTGATTCTTATGGAACTTGATGTCTTTGAATGTATGGACAGGTATCTTTCTCTAGCATTTTTTTTAAAATTATTTTTAAATTAGGTTTTTAAAAAAATTTCATGATACAAACCCAGTTGTTTCCTAGGGTCCCCTCCTACTACCAATATCAACACAGACATTTACCAGCAAAACAGAAGCTGTTGAGCTGATTTTGGCTGCTGAAACGGGCTCTCATCAAGCAGCAGTGACAGGCTGTTTGGTCTCCCATAGGCGTCACCAGTACTCTGAAGGAGGCTTTATATAACCCTTCTTTCCTGGCATGCGATGTCCTTTCATTTCACTCATGGCGGCTCTGCCTGACGCCCACAGCACCTGGACACTCAGGCTAGTTCGTGTGGCTGTCCCCCAGCCGTGCTGCTGAAAGGGAGGGAATGTCAAAGACATAAAGTTTCCGAATGATATTTTTAGCTGATGACACATGGTGGAGAGAGCTGATGGACTATTTATAAGCATTAGCATGGTTGCAAGCACATTGTTGGGTTTGGAGTTTGTTGCCCGTTTTTGGTGAAGGTGGTGGTGATTTTTCTTAATTAGAAACCCCATTGTCATTTCCTTATTTCCTTGTAGACACATTATCCCCGTCTCCTTACAGAGCAGCTGAACCCCTCATTATAAATGTCTTTTCACTTCGCCCTTTGTACTACACTCTCACTAGTTGACTCTGGTGGAATTTTGGGGGAGGGGGATTTTTTGGGGATGAATGGCAAGACTGAGGGTACACAGCATCTGCTTCAAATTCTAGCATCATTTATTCTCAAAGCAGTAAACCTATTGAGTCCCTTTGGTGGAAAGGGCACTGAAACTAGAATCAGTGGACCTGGGTTCTAATTCTACCTTTGACAGCTAGAAAGCTTTGAAACATTGGGCAAATGAAGTCCCCTTTCTGAATCTTAGCGAGCTCAGCTTTACTATGAGAGGATTGTACTAGATGGTGACCTTTCCATCCCTAAAGCCATGATCTTTTGATAGATCTTCCTTGTTCTCATGATTCTCTGTGCATTGGGCTAGGGACCCATGTGGCCAGTAAGACCAACCCATGGTGGCACCTTCCATCTTGTGTGTGGAAGACAGTGATGTCTGGTCTCTCAATTCACTGCTGTACTGTGTATATAATGTGCACACTTTTATGGTATTGGAATATTGTTCCCTCACTTAAAGTTGTAATGGAGGAAGTTTTTGGAAACCTCCATGTCAGGAATCACATTTGGCCATGGCAGTGGTTTGCAGATGTGCTCCTGATCCTGGGAGTCTTGCCTTTCTCTCTAAAGATACTAAGTTCACTTCTGTCTCTATTGTTTTAACAGGACAGAGTTTAGGGTATGGATTTGTTAACTATATTGATCCAAAGGATGCAGAGAAAGCCATCAACACTTTAAATGGACTTCGACTCCAGACAAAAACTATCAAGGTAAGAGAATGCGAGAGCTGTCCATCTGTCTGCTCCACCATCCAAACCCAGGGAGAACCAGAGCTGACACCCTCTCCCTGCTACCCATAGACATGGCTGTGTGGTTGGTATCTCTTCTCCAAAATCAAGGCAAGTCCCTTGGCAGCTAGATGAATGTTTTCATCATCACCCGCACCCCCACTCCCCTCGCCCCCAGCCCAACTGCAACTCTTTCAGATTTTTATTTATAGACAAAAACATTAGCAAGAATTTTGAACATTAGCAGGATTGGGGATGTTAAAAAAACAACAACAGCCAGAGGTAAAGGAAAATTCCAGTGGGTTAAAACAATTAGCAAACAGCTGAGGAGGGGTAAGGAGATATGTCAAGGCAGCTTTGGGTCACGCCCTGAGAGATGTTGCTTCCCCAGAGTTTTTCTCTGATTCTATTTTGTGCTAACATGATGGACCTCTAAGTGAGGATGAGCATGTGCCTGCCCCCTCTCCCCCGACCTCCATCTCTGGCCTCTATCACACTGGGTCCCATGCTGGCCAGTGCCCAGAATTGGTCTCCCAGCTGTCTTGTTCAGAGCACTGGGATCTGACAAAACATAGGAAGAAAGGAGAAATCCGTCCCAGAATGGGACCACATAGCTCTTGATTTCTGGGAGCATGAAATGGAAACTTTGACCAGAATAGGTTCAGTCATCCCAGCTGATAGAGGGAATCCTCTCTGAAGAAGGTTGGTCCAGCAAAGAGGGTGGGGGTGGGGGGAGGTAGGTAATCTGATGGGGAAAAAAGTGATCTTCTTTCGGCCTTTGGCTTAGGTGTGGTGTGTTCAAGAGGGATTCTCTGGGCTCTTTGGGGAGCAGTTTTACTTTTCAAACTGAGTTTATCTCAGATTTATGTTAAAAAGTGTTTGCCTTGGTCAGGCACATGAAGAAGGGTGTGGAGAGGCCCATCAGATTCTGAATAGCAGGAAGAACTCAAAGCCCAGCTTTGGACTTCAAAAACCAAATAACCAGGGAAAATACACAGCCAGATTAGCAAGAGTTGATTCAGTGCCTGCTATGTCTGCTGTGGGGAGGGACTGGGCAGGTGTTCCCCTTTAAGAGGGCACTCCTCCCATCTCAACAAGGCTGCTCAGTCCACTTGGTTACCTGCTGTGGTCATTAAGTCTTTCTTTTAAGCATTTTCACCCTTAAAAATACTCCCTGACTTTGAGCCCAAAGGGGCCCCTCCTTCGCCAGCCCAGGTCTCTCTTCTCTTTGGTTTCATCCAGTCCCCATCTCTGTATTCTTGTACCCGGTGACACCAGCCTCCAGACTGTTCCATGAACAAGACACTCCATCTCTCAGCTCCAGGCATTTTCTCTGGCTGTCCCCCATCCCTGGAACACTGATCTTCCTCATCTCTGCCTATTACCTTCCCTGGCTTTCTCGTGGTCCCAGCTCAAATCCTACCTACAGGAAACCTTTCTTAGCCTCTCTCAGTCCTCATAATCTCCCTCTCTTTAATTGTTGCTGTGTGTCCTGTACGTAGCTTGTTTGTACGTATTTATTTGCTTGTTGTAAGCCCGTTGAGGGCAGGACCTTTTGTCTTTCTCGGTGAGCCTGGTGGTGGTTAATGACACACCACTCCCCTGCCAGAAGACCCTTTGGCCCCAAGCTCCTTTATACAGATGAAGGAACTGAGGCTTGGAGAAGTGACAAGTTTCTCACTTACCTGAGGTCACTCAGCCACTCTGGGTGGCAAACGTACTCAGGTAGCAAACCTACAAATACTAAAATAGTTTCTCTTCCAATCTTCCATGTGAAGATTCCATCACATCTCAGTTCATCGCGCTTCTGAGCTGGGAGGGACCTTAGAATCATTTTACAAAGGGGAAAATGGAGCCAAGGGAAGTGACTTGCCTACCCGTGGTCACACAGATATTGTGTAAATCTCTGTAAAAATACACTAAATTCCTTGCCTGATATGGTTTACTTTGAGTAGCTTGAAAAGTGTGTGTGTGTGTGTGTGTGTGTGTGTGTATGTGTGTGTGTGTGTGTGTGTACGCATGTGCAGAGAGATTAAGGGACTTTTTCTTTCATGTTTGGGCAAATCTTACTCTCCCTGGGCTTCAGTTTCCTCACTATAAAACGAAATGGGCAGATATGAACTCTGAGGTCCCTTCCCACTTTAAATCTATGTTCCCACAATCCTGAACCCCAACACTGTGGGGCTTCTGTTACACTGTCATTAGGGCTTGAACCCAGGTCTTTCTGACTATAAAACTGGCTCTTCATCCACTAGGCAGCACTGCCCCTCTGGTCCTCGTTATATAAATGGTGGAGGGGTCTTCAAGACCTTCCAGGCCACCCTTGGCCTGCCCTTTCCCCAGTTCCCATGTTAGCTGTGCCTTACTTCTAAAAGTTGATTTGCACAACAAAATAGCCTCATGAGGATTTTGAAATTTATATTCACCAGGGGCTTAGTTGGGGAATTTCTTTAAATCATTCCTAATTTGGATTTTAAGAACAAATTAAATTATTTTAGAACTCTGTTTCAGAGTGGAGTCTTATTCCCTCAGATAGACAGGCACTGCACCTCCTCACTGAGAAGTCAAATTAATTCCCCACATGCGCACAAGGATTAACAGGGCATGTGTTCATGGGTGGGTGGCTGTGTACATACACACACACACACGCACACTCACACGCACGCACACACACTTACCTACTGTCAAGAAAGGAATCTGTAAGGCACTACTGAGCAGTGTAGTTCAGACTGAAGCCTTGTAGAGCTCAGATGTCCAGTGGGCTAGAATGGGGGCAGTTCTGAGCCCAGTTATGTACCCTCAAACCTTCCCCTATTTTTCCTGAATGACCTGTAGGGCCTATGAGGTCCCTTCCAGGTCTAAAGGCAATGTCCCATGATCGCAGGTATGTGACCTCCTCTCTCCCTGTTCCTTTAATATAGTTAGGGAGTGCAGTGGATAGAGGACTGGATCTGGAGTCAGGAAGACCTGAGTTCCAATCCTGCCTCTGACTCTTTAGTAGCTGTGTGACCCTGGAAAAGTGAGATCATGTCATCTGCCTCAGTTTGCTCATCTGTGTGTAAGTTTAGATAATAATGGCACCGATATCTTAGAGTTCTTGGAAAGTTCAAATAAGATCTCATGTAAAGCTCTCTGAAGACTAAAGCGCTGTATTCAGTAGCTGTTATTGTATTTATATAGCAGGAGGAGGGTTGTGGAGCTGGCGAGGTTGATGGGTCAAGGCACAGAGACACACAGACACACACACGTACGTCACTGACCAGCCTTCATGATTCCTCTTGCCTTTCGCTTCTGGTGGAACTCATGCACACTCTTGCTTTCTCAGAGGCAGACACACAAGTCCATCATGTTACTTTCACCCCTCAGTGCGTGTGTGTTAATTAAGCAAAAAGAAAACTATATGCTCTTTATCTCCTAAGACTGTTTACCCGTTGTTCAAATTCATGCTTGCAGTGTTGGGGAAACCTTGGGAAACATGGTTGACACCCACTCTGACTTCTTGTGCGTTGGAGTTTTGATGGTTCTTCTCTGAGGGGGCGAGGTTGATGGCAGGGTCTGGGAACCCTCTCTAAGCATTTGTGTGTCTGAGTTGAAGTGGTGGGAAAAGAAGGATTTCTTACAAGTCAGTCACATGCATTGTGGAGGTAGCTTAGTTCTTAGGCTCACTGTAACATTTTTATGAGCGAGTACTTTGACTAATCACCTCCCACCCTCTCCTTTGGGAATCCAAGAGGTTGTGAGAGGTGAACACCGCATTGGCAAATGGAAGCCCACATGTAGGCATGAGGTTGACACATTGATGGGAGAGTGAAGATACCTGGGTTCGCTAAAATAAGCTGATGTCCAGAACAGTGGATGGGGATAAAAAGGCAAGGCAAGTAGCATTGATTAATTTGCTTAATATATTTTGTGCACTGTGCTAAGCACTGGAAATATAAATAGAAGTAAAAAGAAAATAAAAGCCAAAAAAAAAAAAAGCCTGCCCTCAGGAAGTTTCCATTCTGATGGAGTCATCAATACAACCCATAAAAGGGAGCTGAAAAGCCAAGGGGAGAGTGTTGGGGATAATAGACAGCAAATAAACTGTAAAGTCTCTTCTGTGCAGCAGGTCACACTGTTTGTGACCTTGACCAGAGATAGAGTATTGATAGAGACAGGATACTTGCCCTTATGGAGCTTAAAGTCAAGTAGGAAGAGATGATACCTATTCTAATGCATAACTCTGTATGCGTGAGTGAGAAGCATGATGGATTAACCAACAGTGAGCTGTCTTCAGGCACAGAAAGACCTGGGTTCAAGCCCAGCCTCTGCCATATGCTGACTCCATGAGTCTGGATGGTGATTCAGGCTCCTCTCTAAGGAATCTGGAAGTTGCTGCTGTCACCTCATTTCTCAGCCAGCTTGCCCCAGGATAAGCTCATCATCTTGGAGATTGTTGCAGCTGTGATACTCAACACTTCCTCAGTGTCCTTATTACCTCTGATCGATGACAAAGCAAAAAGCTCTTCCCATAGCCTTCCTTTATTGAGGGCTCTGAAATTCCAGCCATCTCTTCCTTTCCTAGCAGCTGCTCTGCTCAGTTTTGACTCCTCAGGTGGCACTATCCTCCCAGCCCTTTTTAGTCCCTTTTATCCATTGTCTTCCCCTTGAGAACAGGCACTGTCTTCCTTTTTCTTACTTGTATTTCTCACACTCAGCATAGTGCCTGACATATAATAGACCCTTAATAAATGTTTATTGATTATTGACTATAAAGGAGTAGGAATAGGAGGGTGCAAAAGAGAGAGGTATAAAGTCATCCTGGTCAGGCAGGGTAGATGCTGACTGCTCCACCAGAGTGGAGGATGCTTGAGGTCAGGGATTCGCTTTTCTTTTTGCTTGTATTTAGATCTCTGGTGTTTTACAAAGTGCAGGACACATAGTAACTGACAGGACTTTTCTTCTCCAAGGTGACTCTGCATATCAGCCCATTTAGTCACACAAATGACTTCATTATCCCATCAGTGGACTGGACTTGAGGTCAGAAGATCCTGCACTTAACTGTGCAGTCATGGCAGAGCCATCTGACATCGTCTAGCTGAAGTTTTCTCTGCTGTAGAATGGGAGATAATATTTTCAGTGCTGCGTTGGGAGTAGAAGTGCAATGTAAATGTGTGTGATTATCACCACTGTGTGGGCCTGATGGAGATGGCGTTGAGTGGGGTTTGAGAGTGAACAGGAACCCATCAGAGAGCTGGGGGGGAAAATGTGGTAGGCATGAGGTTCACAGGTAGGGATGGAACATAGATGGGTAAGAGGGCAGTAGGCTAACACAAGAATGGAAGGGCTTTGGATGACATACACAGAGTTTTAAGTTTTGTTTAGCTGGGTGTGCAGTAGCTAGAACTGTGGACTTGGAGTCAGGAAGGTATAAATGCGAATCTTGCCTCAGACACTGAACTGTTTGTGTGGCCCACTAAACCTCTTCTCTGTCTCAGTTGCCCAGTCTATAAAATGAAGATACTAAGACCCTTCTTCAGAGGCACTAATGTGTCACGCATTTCCTACAGTAAAAAGTGCTGGATAAATGTTAGCTATTACTGCTGTTTTTGTCACTGAGTAAATAGTTGGGAGCCATTGATGGGTTCTGAGCTGGGAGGGTGGGGTTGATGTGACCAGAACTTTATGTAAAGGAGATGAGTTTGGTAATCTAGGAAGAATGGTTTAGCTCTCAGAGAAAGCAGGCATGAGAAGACCTGTTACTAAAGTAGTGCAGTAGCTTAGGCAGGTCATAGGGAAGCCTGGAATTCAGGTGACGGGAACAGAGAGGAGGAGTTGGTGGTAGGATTGACAACAAGCCAGGGGAACTGAATAGATAGCAGTAGTGAAGGACCTGGACCATGAGGTCATCCTTGTACCCCTTACATGGGGAGGTTTGGAGCAGACATAGGCAGTTTGAGGCCACCAAGGAGCCATGGGGAAAGCAGAGGGGGCACCAGCAACTGGGTCTATAACAAAGAAGCCTTCCTAGAGATATAAATTTGAAAATCACCTGTAGCTAGAACCCTATAGCCAAGGGAGAGTGTAGAGAGAAGAGAAGAGGGCTGAGGGTAGATCCTCGAGGGATACCCATATTGGGGGCTCAGGAAGAGAGTAAGGAAGCAGGTGAGAGAGGAACCAGGAAACTGCAGTCTCTAAAGTTGAGGAAAGAGAAGGGGCAGTCAGCAGTGTCCATACTGTGAGATCTAAGGGAAAGCCATTGCATTTGGTCCTCTGCAACCTTCAGGATCACCACCTTGGTAGAATGGCATGTGGCTGGGGCGTGACAAAGAGAGGAAAAACCAGATAGGCAGATGGTAAGAAGTTTAGGAGGGCGTAGGTAGTATCGTGATAGAAGCATCGGGCATAGACATTTTTCCCCCAGAAAAGTAGCAGTGAAGGGGGAGGAGTGAGGTGGAATCATACAGTTGGATGAAGTAGATATGTCAAGGGAAGGATTATTTTGAGGATTAGGGAGACCTCAGCATATTTGTAGGCTGCCTTGAGGAGTTGGATATGCAAGGGGGGTGTGGAGGGGGTGGTGGGAAGCTCCTGGGTGCAGGCTGAAGGAGGAGGGGCAGGGATCCCCTCCTTCTGGGGCCAGGGTGGGGGAAGAGTAGGTGATAAGCAGTGCTTAAAAGTTTGCAGGAATGGAGCCCAGAGCCAGGAAGCTTGATGCAGATGGTCTCAGTCTCCTAAGTGAAGCGAGAGGAGACATCAGGTAGAGGATGGGGGTTAGAGGGAGGAAGAGTTGGCCATAACAGATGCTCTGGAAAGTGAGAGAGGGAGGCAATAAGGACAGTGTTTGGGAGCTGAGAATTATTCACCTTGGTGTTCAGAGGTCAGAACTAGGAACATAAAGATGGGAGTTAAAAGAAGATTTCAGCTTGATTTTGAAGTCAGCTTTGCTAACAATGTGAATGGGCTCGAAGTAGAGTATGCCACCCTAGGAGGTCTTGGGCTTCCTATCACTGGGGGTTTCCCACCAGAAGGTGAATGGATGCTTGATGTTACTAAGGGGTCTCTTACCCACACAGAGATTGGCTGGGTAGAATTCTAAAGGTCTGACAACTCAGGCATCTTGGAAGTAGAGTGTTCACTGGTTTGGTAGCTGGGTCACAGGTGGTATGGAAGCCTGGATTTTAGGGATAGGGAGACCTGCACATGCTTGTAAACAGATGAGTGGGAGATACTGAGGAGGCTTGGGAGATGGGATGGAATTGGAGCTAGATCCTAGAGGAAACCACAGGAATGAGATGGCAAAAAGGTAAAGCTTCAGGAATGAAGAGACTTTTTCTGTAAAGTCAGAGAGGCCAAATTATGGGGGAGTGATGTAGAGAGCTGGAGTTGGGAAGTTCATAAAAAATCATGGGATCTAAAACTAAAGAAGGCCTTGGTGGCCATGTAGTCTAAGGGTGGAGAACCTGTGGCCTCAAGGTCACATGTGGCCCTCTGGGTCCTCAAATGTGGCCCTTTGACTGAATCTAAACTTCACAGAACAAATCCCTTTAAGAAAAGAATTTGTTCTGTAAAACTTGGACTCAGTCAAAAGGCTGCACCCAAAGACCTAGAAGGCCACAGGTTCCCTGCCCCTAATCTAGTCCTATGTTTAGCTTGGATGCAGTTAGGAAGTAAAGAACCATCTAAGGTTCTTGGCGAGGGGTAATGTGATATTTATGAAAAGTTAGACTGGTAGCAGTTTGCAGAGTAGATTGAACAGAGGGAGAGAATGCAGTTAGGGATCTCAACTAAGACAAAGTTGTGAATTTCTTCTTATTCCTGAGCTTGAGGTATGGGAACTGTGCCCTTCAGTTCATTTCAATAGTGTTTAAAATAGAACTCACATTAGCTCTCCCTTCTGTGGCTAGTTACCTTCCCAAATGGACCTTGTAAACTGGGTTCCTTGAAGGGTAGCTGTGCCGGGTCCGAGGTGCTCTGTGGGTCTGCACTGCTGGCATGAGAGGTCATGAGCCCCCACCAGTGTGGCTGAGATGGCATTGGAAGAGCAGTGGCAACAAAGCATTTCCCCATTACATTGGGGGAATTATCTCCCATAGCCACGTTTAGCTATTCCTTGCCTAACTCCCTTCATAGAGGGTCTCTCTTTTTAAAAGGGCCATCGCACCAGGGGCTTGGCCAGTTTTTGGCCAGCCATTGGTCCTCTAATTCCATCCGTTTTGATCAGAGAACTTTATAACTTGTAAAGTGGTAACAAAGTATAGACCCTTGAAGACTATAAACCTTCTGTCTTTTACCTTGCTCTTAACTTTTGAGATTTAATTAGCTAGGCTGGGGAAGGGGTAGTGATGGCAGTAGGAATCAACTCATTAGGGATATCCCCATCAGTTCCCCCAGTCTTAAAATTCAGTTTATACAAACATACATTTCCAGGAGTCTTTCATTTAACTGGGTTCTTTAAACCAGTCAGTAAGCATTTATGAAGTGACTGAACGTTCCTTGCCCTGAGATTGCAAAGGTAAAAATGAAAGTCTCTAAAGAATTTACATTTTATTAAGAGAAATCATACGTACTTGTGAAAGTAGCTACAGAACATAGAGACCCCAGGTATTCCCCCACACGAGTCTCCAGACTGGTCGACTTCCTTAGCATCTGCCCTGAGCAGCCTCCTCTCTAGAGTCTGTTCTCCTGATTGCTGAGTCTGTGCTCCCCTCACTCCCAACTCATCTGACGCTAGACTCTCCACACCCACACCAGCAGCCCTGCTTCTCCTTCTGACTCTGCTCTCACTTTCTAGCTTCTTTTTATATTTTGTCTTCCTCTCTTAGAACACAGGTCTGGAGTCAGGAAGACTTATCTTCCTGAGTTCAAATCTGGCCTCAGATATGAGCTCTGTGACCCCTGGGGAAGTCACTTATTTCTTTGCCTCAGTTTTCTTATCTGTAAAATGAGCTGGACAGGGAAATTGCAAACTACTCCAGTATCTTGGCCAAGAGCCCAAATGGGGTCACAGAAAGTCAGACACAACTGAGAAAGAGCTGAACTACATTACAATGTTAGCCCCCAGAGAGGAGGGCCTCCCTCACATCCCTGTCAAACAGCTGCAGCCCATTTTGTAGATGAGGGAAGAGAGGACCAGAGAGGTTTAGCAGCTTGCCCATGGACACACAGCTATCCCAGGCCTTTCTAATTCTAGGTCTTAGGACTCATTCAATTCCATCTTCTATGTAGGGGCAGGAAGAAAGAGGGGGTGCCTGAACATGTAATCTCTGCTAGAGAAATATAAAGATAGAGATGGCAGAGTCCCAGCCCTTGGTCTTCCAGTCTTTTAGGAAAATAAGACATTCATATATATTTTTTATGGTGCTTTAGGGTTCAGTTGTGGGAAGCAGTACAGCTCAATGGATTTGGAGTCATCAGACCGGGGTTCAAAACTTACCCCTGCCCTTTTCACAAGTCACTTAACCCTTAACCTGCTTGGGTCTCGATTTTCTCTTCTCTAAAATGAGGGGGTTGGACCATGCTTGTTGAGGTCCCTTCCAGCCCTAAACCCATTTCAATACTGTGTTCTTTGGCCCTGTGATGTAGGTAAAGGCATCTGGGTGTCGCAGTGGGTAGGGTGCTGGAATTAGAGTCAGAGACCTATGTTCAGATCTTGCCTCAGACACTTAATAGCTGTGTGTGACCCTGGGCAAGTGGCTTAACTTTGGTCTGCCTCAGTTTCTTCATCCATAAAATGGAGGTAATAATGCCAGCTGTCTCCCTGAGTTGTATCAAAAAAGGTAATACTGTAAAGCCCTTAGCATGGTGCCTGCCACATAGTTAGCCCAATACAAATGCTAGCTATTGTTATTATAGTGCTGTATCAATGCTTGCCATTGGTGTCATGTAAATTGTGATATAGTGTTTAGGAGCGACCTGGGAGACTCGAGGATAGAGATATCACTTTGCGGTGAGGGGAAGTATTTGGAAGAGGGAAGGATGGCAATGAGTAGTAGCACTGAACCTAGGTCTTAAAGGAGAGAAATTTCAATAAATAGACTAGGAGGTAGGTCAAAAAAGCCATTCTAGCCATTTTAGGATGGTGCATACAAAAGGCTTGGAGGTTGGAGAAAACAGGATGAAATCAAGGACTGGCTCTTCACTCCCTTTGATTAGCACATGAAGTGTGCAGGCCTTGAAATGAAGCTGGGAAGGGAAGTCTGGGCCAAATGATGGGTTTGGGGAGTGAATTGCATAGAAATAAGAGGCATTTGTGGTGGAATAGGTAGTGGATGTGGAGGTGGAAGTCAAGAAGAGCTGGGTTCAGATCCTGGCACTCATTAGCAGATCCCGGCACTCATTAGCAGATCCCTTCTAAGGCTGCCATCTCATGGGAAGGGGGCATGTGCACATGCCTAACACTCAGGACAATTGGAGCACATTGGCACAGCTGTGGTAATGAAGTGCTGAGTGCAGTAAGATCAGGTGGTCTAGGGCATCCTGCCTGGAGGTGGCAAGACTCAGAGCAGCTGGTCACAAACATTAAGGCTTAGCCCCAGGCCTGCTGCTCTGTGTCCCTGTAGCTATTTTAAAGGTCATTCCTGTATACCTTGACTGTTCTGCTTTAGCCCAGCACTTCTTGGGAGAGTGCTGGTTAGGGAGTCCTAGCATGGGGAGGCAAGGAAAGTTTTGTGATAAGTGTCAGAAAAGCAATTAACTGCCTAAGTGCAAGCCTATAGGAGGAAGAGGAAAAGCTACCTGGTGGCAGTCTGTGGGGGAAAAGATCTAGGTGTCTTAGATTAGCTAGGACTCCCTGGGATTCTCCAGCTGCTAAAAAAGCAAAGGTGACCTTAGACAGAGCGATGTGCAAGAGATTGGCTCAGTTGTTGTCGCTGATCCTTCCTCCTCAAAGAGGACCGGTGACACCTTGACTTCAGAGTCAGTTGGCTTTAAGTGAGGCAGAGCTGCACAAAGTCATCAGCCTCACTCTCCACAGTCATTGGAGTCCAGTGGCAAGACAAGAGTGGAGACAATGGGTGATGGCCCAGGATGCAATGGGAGACCTTGGTCTTTTTAAATTAAGGTCTTTCCCGACTGTCGGTTTGCCTGAGGCAACACCCATTCAAAAAAGACTAAGGGCTAGGTAAGAATTGATATGAAAGATCGTTTACCAGAACAAAACTATCCATCTGGGAGGGGCACAGTCCTGCACAATTGATAGCAGTTGTGCAGCAGTGAGTTGCTCATTAATGAAGGTGTCCCAGCAGAGGCTGAATGGTCCTTGTGAGGGGGAGAGCGTTGAGAGGATTCCTGTAGAGGATAGACTGGGAGGAACCATGAACTTGAGATGAGAACAGTAGCTGTAGACAATGGAAAGCCATCTCTAGCCATGGTCGTAGGCTGTTCACCAGCGCTGTTGGTCAGGCATGTTTTCCTCCAAAACTGCTTCCCCCTCTACAGTTGCAGCCAGTGTGTTCCAGAGATGAGATGGTCCCTGGGGGGCTTCCAGGGCCCTATTCTGAGGCCCTATTCCTTATCCTTGTTTCTGACAGTTCTAAACTCATCTTCCTAGAACTATTCAAAAATGTTTTCTTCTGTTCAAGTATCATCTTCCCTTGAAAAAAAAATGAGTTTCATGGCCCTTCTCCTGGGGTCCTTTATAACGTGAAAAAAGACAGATATACTCAATTCTGCAACCCAGAGCCCACAGTGATATCAAACTTGAAGTCAGGAAGACCTGAATTCAAATCTTGTCTCAAACATTTATCAGCTGTGTGACTCAGGGAAAAGTCGCCTAAACTTTCTCAGTCTCAGTTTTCTTAGCTATAAAATGGAGATACTAATAGCACCTCCCTCACAGGGTTGTTACTAACCGTGTGACCCTGGGCAAGTCACTTAACCTTGTTCACCTCAGTTTCCTCATAATTAAAATGAACTGAAGAAGGAAAAAGCAAACCACTCCAATGTTTCTATCAAGAAAATTCCCAGTGGGGTCACAGAGTTGGATGCTACTGAAACAACTCAACAGCAACACAGCGTTCTTGGGGAGCCCAAATGAGACAATGTATGTAAAGTATGAACCTTAAAGTGCAATGTAAGTGCTTGTTTCTAGCTTGAATTCAAGATGGTGACTGTATGTCAGCAGATATGACAGGAGCCCTTAGATGGGGAGGTTCGGCGGTGTGCTGCTGCTTGGGTTTCTTGACCACCCGCTCTCTTCCTTTGGCCCATAGTTGGTTCCTTATTAAGGAGATCCCACTCAGAGTTCCTCCTGCCCGTTACGTGACAGGGGCCATCTATTGCTACTTGACCGTTTTCCATGGATAATAAGCTCTCAGAACAGTTCATTCCGATGTTGAATAGTTCTGTTTGTTAGAAAGCTTCTTCCATTATTTAGTCTAAATCGTCCTCCTTCCAACTCCCTGCCCTGACCCACATTGACACAGAGTGTGATTATGTGTTTTGGACAAATAAGTGCTTGTTAAATAGCTGACAGTCATGTTATTTTAAGTAAGGAGCTCTCCTTTATTACAGTTAAAACAATTTCATTTTGTCAAACTTTGGTCTGTGTATAAATTTTGATGTTACAATGATGTAAAACTTTGAAGTGGGTCTCTTGCCTACCTGTTGAAGACCAAAGAGGAAAGGTAAGCATGGATACTGCTGGAAGTTTTTGGAGAGATCCCTTGGTACAAGTGGAGTGGCCTTAGATGTTTCTCTCTTCCACCCCACCCCCAGCCTCTCATGTCTGCTGGTGATTGTAGGAATGACTTCGAAAGGACCCGAAAGATGATTTAACCCACAGGTTCTTAACCATTACCACCAGTGACTCTTCCAAGACTATAAGATACTGATGACTGATGGGCCCTATCAGTGGAGGGAGTGTTTACATACCCCGAGAGTTCCCCATGCTGATGAAAGCTTAGATTTGTATCAGAAACAGCCAGCCATGTTCCCACAGAGAGAAGTAAGTAGTAAAAACACCTACTTCTTGGTTCATCCTGTAATTCATCAAGGTAGCACTTATTGAATAGATAGAGTATTGGACCTGGAGTCAGAAGACCTGTGCAGATCACTTAGCCTTTGTCTCAGTTTCCTGACCTGTAAAATGGGAACCCTGTCTCTCAGGGTTGCTTGTTGTGAGGATCAATCTGACAGGATGATATTGGTAAAGCTTTTTGCAAGCCTTCAAGTGCTTAAAATGCTACCTAATTTCTGTTGTTATTATTGTCATCAGACATTTTATTAAGTCCTAAAGACAACAGCCGCTGACATTTATATGGTGTTTACTACATGCCAGGTGCTGTGCTAAGCACATCACAATTATTATCTCATTGGATCCTGACAGCTACTCTGGGAGGCAGGTGCTATTATTATCCCCATTTTACAGTTGAGAAAACTGAGGCTAATAGGGATTTGCCCAACTAGAAAGGGTCTGAGGTCATTTTGACTCCAGGTCTGGCATTCGATAGCTGCCACCCATAGGAATACCTACCATGTGCCAAGCACTGTGCCTAGGAACTGAGAATCCAAAGACAAAAGTGATACTGCCACTGCCCTCCATTCTGTCAGTGGATACAGCCCTTGATGCCCTAGCACCAACTGCCAGCTGATTGGTAGAGTTGGAAAAACAGCTTCTTCTCCCCCCAAAGCAAGAAGGATCCATCCATCCTAACGGAAGAGGCCAAGACTGGACACCCACGTGGGTGTGTTGTTAACATGGGCACCCTTCCTTGGGCCCAAGGTTGAACCAGATGTCCACTGACATCTCTTTCAATTCTAGGATTCTGAGGGTGAGGCCATACTCCTTTGGAATAAGGTCAAGGGTGCCCCCCAATTTATGAGCCACTTGTACCATGAATGTCCATTTGTTGTCAGTTAACAAGCCTGTGCCAGGCATTGTGATACAGAAAAATGTTTACGCTGGCTGTTTGGGACCCTGACCCCCTTTTCTCCTATTACAAATGAGAATTCCATTTCTGGGCTAGGCCTAATAACCCAGGTGCTAGCAGCATTGAGGAACATTAAAGAGAGGCTGATGAGACGCTTCCTCAACCTTAGAGAATCTACAAGTACAGTGAGTACTTGGGGAATCAGGAAGGGGTGAACCTCCCCACTCACAGAAGTCTTCTTTCTGAAGCTGAAGGACTCTTGATTTATCAGAGACACTGCCAAGGGGGCAGTTGCTCAGCTGTACTTTGGATTCAGTGCCTCTGAGGTCTCTTGCAATTTGGAGTTCTGTGGTCCTCAAATTTGGATGAACGAAACCAGACCAGCTTATTTGCTGGTCTTTGTCTATGGTGTCCCATTTCCCACCTCCTTGTCTTTGCACAGGCCATCCCTCATAACTGGTATGCTCTCCCTCTTCACTTCTATCTTTTAGAACCCATAACTCCCTTCCAGGCTCAGCTAACATGCCATGTTCTTCAGAAGACTTTTCCTGATTCCTCCAGTTGCTGATATGCCCCAGTTACTTTATATCTGTTTGGTTTCTATTCTAGTTACTTGTCTGTGAACATGTGGTCTTCCCCTCTAGAATGCAGACTCATCTTTAGAACCTCAGTACCTGACACACAGTGGGTACTTACTAAGTACTAATTAGGCACTTCTGAGTTTGCATTTCTCCCTGTGGCTCATTCTTTTGCTGTACATGTGTGTTCATATGTGTGCCCCATACCTATACATCCTTACAGTCTCCCAACCTCTGTCTGAGGAGCGCTGGTCTAAATGGGGTTCATAATGTGACTGTGGGAGCTGAACTCCTCTGGGGAATCAAGCTCTGAAGGATAAAAGCCCCTCCATCCTACCCACAACATGTTGGAGCCAGGCAGATGGACAAAGGGACCAGACTCCCAAGAGGTGACCTGTGCCAGGCTGTCAGCTTCCCTGTGCTTGCAGCCAGATGGTGGGAATTCAGGCCCAGGCAGGGGTGGAGGCAGCCTTGGAGATGCCCTCTGCCTCCTGTGGTAGGAGGAAAGCCTTCCCCTCTAGTAATGAGGTCTCTGTTACTTATGCAGGTGCTGGCTGCCCATTTATCAAGAATGTGGTTCAGGAGATGGGTTTTATGTTTCCCAGCATCTGGCATCATGTGAGATAGTATTTGTGGAGCACTTAGCATGGTGCCTGGTGCATAGTAGGAGTTTAATAACAAATTTTTGTTCCTTTCCCCTTTCCTATCTAGCACAGTGCCTGGTGCCTAGCTGAGGTATTTAGGAAATGTTTGTTGCTTGACCAATTGATTGACTAGATTCTGGGATTCTAATATAGCTTCTTCATTTTACAGATAAATATATCTGTATAACAGATAACACCGCTTTGCTCCAAGCCCTGCCGTCTTAGCCTAGCCTTCCATGGCAGGGAGTGGGAAGGGGGCTCCTCAGGGAGATGGACTGTCCTTCTTTTGGCCCTTGGGCATTAGACTGACAGGCAAATGTATGTAGGGTTGGGATTTCCCTGCCTCTCCCTCCCTAATAGGCACCACTTGGGTTAGCCCCAGCATCTTGTTGGATCCTGGCTTGTTTCTCTGGGGTTCTAGAATGTGCTTAGAGGGGCCAAGACAAGTTTTGCTTCTCAAGCATTCTTACCTCTGTGCCATGGATCCCTTGGTTGACTAAGCCCCAGCTCAAGAGGGCCAGTTTCTGCTGGCCATTAGCACAGGCTAGCCCAGGGCAGAAGTCCCCCTGTCTCTATGGTGTAGGAGCTGACAGCCCCCCGAGGCTCTCTGGCCCCCTGTGAATTTAAAGACCTTGTTGTCCCTCCCACCACAAAGCCCCAAAGGCAAATGCTACAGACCACTGCCTCTGCCTCCATCAGCAGCAGCTAACATTAGTCACTCTCACCCCATCTCTCTGTCTGTTGAGTCAATGTCTATTTTTAGGGAAGATCAGAGAAAGTGATCCATTGTGTGTGTCGTGGGGAGGGACTTGGGGCCCAGTGGTAGGGGACAAAGGGGACAAGGGCAGGCCCCTAGACACACGGCCACCAAGCCCAGGCTCTTTCCCAAATGTGTCAGCCCCATGCAGTGAAAGCAGGGGTTCTGTGATCGCCTGCATTGACTGGCTCACTCTGCTCACACACATGTGTACCCATGTCTCTGTACATGGATGCACATGCATGCATCAATCACCCATTGGTAGTCTGGGTTAAGTAACACTGTTTGCCAAGGCATACTTCTGGTGGCCAGGCCAGTGTCCAGCAGCGGCAGCAACAGCCTGTAGAACTGGCCAACTCTATTTTGAGCTGAGGCTGCCCTAGAAATAGCTGGAGCAGGAGAAGACTGGCTGTAAAGCATCTTTGCCAACACTGGGTGTTGTTTGTCTTTTGAATTTAAAAAAATAAAAAATAAAAATAAATTTTAAAAAAATCTAAAATTAATGACTCCTGAAATGTGCTTTGCTTATGTGTGTGCTGCAGATTTGGCTCCTTGCAGATGGAATTTCAGATCTGTTTACACGTCTCTGTTAGCATTTTGGAAGAAAACAGTTCACAGAGATCCAGGGAGATAATTTTTCTGAAATCGCACCTCCTCTTCGGTGCACCAATGGGCTCTCACTTCCCCACTGCCTTGTCTGCTTGCTGAGGTCTGGCCTCCTTGGGGGTTGCTCTGTAGCTGGCTGGGTTGACCCACCCTGGTACAGATGTGATCAAAGAGAGGGAGGGTGGGGTGGCTCATGAGTCCTCTCAGGAAGGTCTGGGAAGAAAAAGAGATGGAACTGGTCAGGAATTTGGTATCTTCCATGAATTTGTAGGGGAAGGTGGCAGGAGGCTCTGAGGAGTCAGATTCTGTGTATGAGATAAGGGGCGTGGGATTGGTTGTTCCTTTACCTGCCAGTTCATGCTTATAGAACCCTGGCTGTGGACTTGCTTCATCTCAGGTTGATGGAGTGCCGTCCTGGCTCTCATGAGGACCTAGAAGGGGAGTTATTTAAGCACATTCAGGGTCAAGTCAGTGGAAGGTGGGCAGATGGGAGCTTGGATGACTCAGGAGCATGAGAGTGGCCCAAAGGTGGACTGACTCTCTCTTCTTCCCCCTCTCCCCTCTGTTCCTCTTCCCCTTTTTTCCTCCTCCTCCTACCTCCCCCTCTTCTTCCCCCCACTCCAGGTCTCTTACGCCCGTCCCAGCTCAGCATCCATCCGGGATGCAAACTTGTATGTCAGCGGTCTCCCAAAAACCATGACCCAGAAAGAACTGGAGCAGCTTTTCTCGCAGTACGGCCGCATCATCACCTCCCGCATCCTGGTGGATCAAGTCACAGGTTCATCTGGGGGCTTTTTCCTTGCCACCTTCCCCACCCCCTGTCCATGGTGCTGAAGCACACAGGCCCTGGTCCCAGCTCAGCTTCTAGCCAGTTCAAGCAGGGTTTAAGGGATGTCAGGCAGGGCTTGTTTAACCCTTCTGCCTCCAGGCACCCCTTATTTTTAACTCTTATATACTATGTACAAGAAACACACACATATTCACTTCTGAGCTTCAGGTTTCATGATATCACCAGTGTGGATTTTCCATTCACCAGCCCAGATGGCAGCCACCTCAACACCTTAGATGAGGATTTGATTTAAGCTGTGTACCTGGCACATAGTAGGTGCTTAGTAAATGCTGATTAGCACAAAGGAGGTTCTCATATTGGAGGCAATATGATACAAAGAGCACCAGCTTTAGAGTTGGAGGACCTGCGTTAAAATCTCAGCTTGGACACTTCTCATGTGACCTCTCTGGGCCTCAGTTTCCTCCTCTGTAATAATTCAATAAACAAAGTATTTTTAAAATATAAATGATAAGCAATAGGCATACCAAAAAAATAACCAAACCACCCACAAAGACAAAGAAGTCTCTGCCCTTAGGAGTTCCCATTCTAATCAAAGAGACAACTGTAAATATTAGGTGAGGAACAAGACAGACCCAGAGTGGATGATAGCAGAGGACAGGGAGTGAGTGAGACCAGGTGAGGCCTTAAAGGAAGCCCCCTCTCAGTGACCTCCAGCTTCTTCCTAGCTGGAAATCTGATCTCAAAAGCCTATGCATATGTAAGTACTGTAACTAAAAATCATACCACACTCAGGTCTGGTGGTTAAGCTTCTGGTGATGACCCTCTCCACCAGTCAGCAATGTCAGTCATCAATAAGTATCTTGCAAATGCTCTTCTGTGCAGGACCTTGCTGAAAGAATGATCAAATGAATCCTTAGTTCTTGTCTTTAGGGAGCTTATATTCTGTTGAAGGATTCAAGTCATATTCAGGGGAGGGATGTGTATGTGCACATGCACCCATGTGTATGCACATGTGTGTATATATCATATATGTAAGTGTGTATATATATATATATTGTATTATATATGTGTATATCCTCCATCCAGTTTCACATCTGTATTAACTGAAGAAGGGTGTGGGTGTTTTAAGGACCCAGACACATGTACGTCTTTTTCGATGTCTGGTTTGCTCAGCAGCAAATGGATGAAGTTGACTGGTTGAATTGAGTATTTCAGGTTCATCTTAGCACCTCATTTTACAGAAGAGGAAACTGAGGCCCAGAGAGGGGAAGCCACTTGACTTGAGATTCCATAGTGAGTTTATTGGCAAAATAGAATTTAAAGCGAGGTCTTATAATTGAAAAAATTAAGGCCAATCACCCCCCCTTAAAATAAGCTCTCTTTACCCCTCAATGGGTAGTTCAGCTCTTTACTTCTCTCAGATAATAGGCTCATCATTGACTAGGTATGTGAGGATACACAGTTAATGAGGAACAGCCCTGTGGCAGGTGGCACACAAGACCCCTCTTCTTGACACGTGTCCTACCACGCCCTGGAGGTCATCTCCATCGGCTCCTCACCAGCCAGCCTCCTTGAACCGAAGTCCCATGCCAATGCAGGCTTTACCTTGTTTGATAAGCAGCCTTCAGCAGTTTGCCACCAGGGTGATTAATGTGTTTGCCAGGTTCCCTACATTGGAGGTCTTTGGGAAGATGCCTTAGTAGTGAACCAAAAGGAACGTCTTCTTCCATGGGTCCAGGGATTGGGAGGAGGACCCTGGAAAGCTTCAGGCACAGGGTCTCCCTGGCAGAAGAGACCACAGGAACTTTTGAGCAAACCAGCATCCAAGGAACCATCCAACTTTCTGGGAAGGCAAATCCCCTCCCTCCTCAGGCATTTTGTTTTCCTTTGGGATGGCTCCATATGCTGAGGTTTTTTGAGGTTTCCCAACCTAGCTCCTGGTTCTGCTCTTTGGGGTCTCATCCCTTCCTCATATGCTAGACTTGAACCCAGATCTGGTGTTGTCCCTTGGCCTGAGCCCTCGGACCTTTGTCCTCTCCAGAGCTAAATAACAGCTGTAGGGTCTCCTCTCTGCAGCCCACGCACTAGGCCCCTATCACTTAGTAGCTGTGCAGCCTTGAGTAAGTTAGCTCTGAGAATCAGTTTCTTGCCACTGAAGAAGAAGGCTCACATTTGGATCCAGACTGCCTGAATTTGAGTTTTGTTTCTTCTCTGGGACCTATGATCATGGCCATCCCCTCTCTCTGCCTCCTCAGTGTCTCAGGCCTCAGATGCAGCTTCATAGACCAGCATTACTTCATCAAGATGTTCTTCTTCATACCAACATGGTTTTAGTTCAGATTTTGACAAAGCATTTATTAAGTGCCTACTGCATGCTGAAGCCTGTGCAGGGTGTCAGAAGAGATCTGTCAGTCCATCAACAAACGTTTATGAGTGCTTACTATGCTGGGCCCAGAGTGGAAGAGTCCCTGCCTTCGGACTGACAGGAAGAAAAGCTGGGGCCCAAATCTTCTCCTTCTGATCTGGATCATTCTGTTTCTTGCTTCCTCGCCCCTTTTCACCCCCTCTCTTCCCCACTCAGGCGTTTCTCGAGGTGTGGGATTCATCCGCTTCGACAAGAGAATAGAGGCAGAGGAAGCCATCAAAGGCTTGAACGGTCAGAAGCCCAGTGGTGCTACGGAGCCCATTACTGTGAAGTTCGCCAACAATCCCAGCCAGAAGACCAGCCAGGCCCTGCTTTCGCAGCTCTACCAGTCTCCCAACAGACGCTACCCGGGGCCTCTGCACCACCAGGCACAGAGATTCAGGTAGGGTGGGCAGGAGGAGCCCGGACCAGGGCCATGTATGCCAAGAGAGGCGTTGCTCCTCTCGGGGCCTCAGATCCTCTTCTGTGAAATGAAAGGTCCCCCTCAGCTCTCATATTTTTTGACTACGGAGAGAGACAAGTAGATGGGGTTGGGAGAGAGGAAGACAGAGAATTTTTAAAAATAATTTTATTTAACGTTTGCATTTTAAAATGTTGAGTCCCTATTTCTCTCCCTCCTTCCAGCCCCCTCTCCACCCATTGAGAAGGCAAGCAACACAATATAAAAGTTTTTATTTTTTTAACCCAGTGAGCTTAATTGCTAAAATGAGGCCATAAGTTCACTCTGACTTTGGGCCAGTCACTCCCCTGGGGGACAGGGGCAGGTGGCCTGGATGACCTCCTGACCTGTAGGGCTCCTGCTTCCTCTGACTCTCTTACTTCAATCCTAAGGGACAGTCCAGGCAAAGAGGGCAGAGTCTGGATTCCAATTCCCAGCAGGTAGCTCCCACTGGGGAGTGGGTTTCTGCTCCCACACAGCTTCTCTCCCAGCTGCTGTGTATACTGTAAGATCCTGGTGGCCTGGAACACAATTTGGGAAGATTTATTCCAGGCCTAATTAGCTTCCTGGGGTCATTGCCTGCGTTTGATGGGCAGAAACACTGTGTAGCTTCTCCCCCTTTTTTTGGTGGAGGAGGAGGGGATTTTCCTGTGATTTGCTTATTTGAAGGCCTGGTCTGTGATTAAGGGAGGGGGGAGCTGTTCTCTTAATGGCCCCTAATATATTTCCAGTAGCACGCTTCCCCCTACCCCCCACCTTACCTCCTTCACTCTCTTTCCTTAATTAAAGGATGATTTTCATTACCTAGGATCTCCTAGGAATGTGGCTGGAAGGACTGGCCTGGGTGGGGGTGGGGGTCAAGAGAGACAATTAGCTTTTTTGGAGTCCTCTCCATTGCCAGGAATAATAATGGGAGCTGAAATTGCTAATGATTTCTTCCTCACCAAGCATCCAAGTCATCTAATTTTTAGTTTGTGTGAGCGCACATACAGTATTTATGTAAAAAACCCTCTCCTGGAGATTTCTAATAATGGAAACCATGGCTACTGCTGCCCCCAGGGTGTGAGCAGCTTTTCCTGGGAGGGCCGGGTGGGAGGTGGCTTAGAGCACACTGGCCATCACCTCAGAGAGGATGCTTTGGGCTTTTTTATTTTTCTTTCCTTCTTTCTGCCCTACCAAGCCCACCACCCCCTTCAGAAAAGGATAACATTTGGAAGGGATACAGCTGGGGTGCCGTTGGTTCATGTCAAACAGAAAATCCTTTATCCACAAATTTGATTGCAGTGAAAGGGAAATAGTTAAAACAGCATTTAAAATTATTTTAGACCCAACCTGAAATTCAGAAATTAAGAAAAAAGGCTCAGAGGGTGGAGCAGAGTAAGGAGTTATTTTTAGTTACTGATACAGACCTGGAGAGAGGCAGAGAGAGAGGCAGAGAGGGAGACTGAGCAAGCTTTCCTCCAGTCCCTGAGTCCCCTTCACTGGGCATCCCACCATGGCGAGGGCCTGAGAGGGGCAGCTGCCACTTAGAGCTTAGAAGACCTGTCTGGGGAAGTGCTGGAGCGTCTCTGTCTGACAAGGGGGCCATCAGAATGAATCGTTCCATTGCTCAATCTTGCCATCTGTGAGAAATTAACCCCGAGACCCTCCTTCTCTTTTCAGGCTGGACAATTTGCTTAATATGGCCTATGGCGTAAAGAGGTAATTAAGGCTCCACAGAGCGCCAGATGTCCGTGTTGGCACAGATGGGTGCTATCTTTTATTATTTTTTTAAATTCACTAACTTTTAAAGTTTCTTTGATTACTTTTTTCTTCCACCAGCATGTCAAATCCTTAATTTTTAGTTCGGACTTCAGTTGGTTTTGTTTGTTTGTTTGTTTTAAGGGCACACAGAGTATGTGTGCATCTCACATTTTTTTTGCTTTGATTTACAGGTGGGTCTCTAACTTGGTTCAGGTGTCACAGCTATAGTGCCTCGGCTTAAGAATGTCCTGGCCCTCTCATGATTACTTTTAGGAGAAAAGCATCTGTCTTTTCTTCAGCTCATTTTGCAAACTTGAACAATGGGGGGCATAATAGCAAAGAGCCCTGGGCTTTACAGTCAGCCTCAAATTCTGGCTCTGCTGCAGACTACCTGGATGGCCTTGGGCAAAGAATTCCAACTACCAGGGAGTAGGAGATCCTTTGAATGGTAGTTCAGGCACTACCAAAATACTGTTAGAAAAAATAAGCTCCAAAAAATGACAAGGGCCTTGTATACAACAGGTGCTCAACAAATGTCTTAGAGAGGGGACAATCATCTGACAAGATTATGTCAGATTAAATGATCTTAGTCATCATAGTTGATGATTCTTTGACCATTGAAAGAATCGTATTAGAGATGACCATGGGTCATTTCTGTCCCCAGCCTCCCAGCTCAGTGCTCCACATTAAAGTAGCCTTTGGAATGTAACTGTGTACACCTTAACTGGTCTTGGGTGTCTTCTGTTCACAGGTTTAACCTATACCAACTTCCTTTTTGGTTCTTTGCGTTCTTTTGTTGTTTCAGTTCAAGAAGTTTGGGGATTTGGGTTGGACTGGGGGGGGCAGGTTGGCTTACAGGTTGAGGCCCGATCTCAGAACTCCTTGAGAGTTTCTCTGATGGGTGGGGCTGGGTGGGACGGGGGAGGGTGGGGGGAAGGTCGTGTCATGTGTCCTATTGACTCGTGTTTGTGCCTCATTAGCTGACTAGACACACATGGGCTTTCCTTCTTCCAGTTTGTGCCTGATTCCACTCACCCCCCATATTTGAGAGGACACTTGTACCCTTTAACCAGACAGTATTTTAGCCACCCACCCCTGCCCTGTACGGTAAGTGATTCCTTGTCCTAACTCACCTGAACACAAAATCTCAGCCTCAATCATGAACCTGAATCACAAGACTGGGGAGAAAAAAGGGCAGAATTATCTCTTGTCCTTGGATTATTCTTTGGCCCCCAGCTTTCTCTCCCTCTACCCTCTTCAGCCTCCTTCCTGGAGGACAAACATGACCCCTGGGACCCAGCATCAAGAGCCCCTAGAAAGGGAATCTGCAGGGCATGTGCTGAAAGTGGGTTAGGGAGGTATCTTCCTCGCATGTCAGGTGATTACTAATAAATTTTTTTTAAGAAAAATATCCAAGATCAAAATGGAAATTAAACACATAGCTAACCTTCCAGGTCTGAATTTTTTAAAAACTCAAACTTGGAAAACAATAACAATTAGCATTGATATACCACATTGATATAGATGTGCGTGAGGTGCTGTGCCTAACCCTGTCAGATCCTGTGAGCTCACAGAATCCCTGGGATGATGTGACTGCAGTGGGGGAGAGGTCAATATGCACATCTCAACCCTTTCCCCTTACTGAGCCTCACTTTCTCCATCGGTGAAATGGGGCTAATCTGTCTCCACCCCCACGTTCCCGTGTCCATGGTGAGGAAGGTATTTTGGGGAGCCGAAAGATACTCAGAGGTGAGATGATAATCGTTATCCTGTACTGCAGACCCAAGGCCGGTTCCAGAAAGAAAGATTTCCTGAGGATAATTGGGCCTTTGACCCCTTCACAGACAGACCTCAAACTTTCCTCTTAACAAGCTGCTGGGCCAGCTGAGGAGGCTTCCTGATTATGAGGCCGTTCACCTTTCACCCCCCCACCCCAAACAAAAGTAGTCCCTGGAGCAGAGCTTTGGTTTTCCAAGAAGCCAGTTAGAGCAGTTCACATTCACAGGCCCATCTGATGGGCCTGGCTGTCAGTACTTCCCAGAGCTGGTCCCATCCCAGCAGAGAGCCATGCAGGGATGAAGAATCTCGACTTCCAGGAAGGGGAAGCATTTCTGGGGCCTTCTTGACCGAGGGCAAAAGCCCTACTCAGAGTGGAGCAGAGCTGTGAAATGATCTGACTCTGGGCTGACCGCCAGAGGAGCCAGTCTTTTTAAAATTATTATCAATTTTGTTTTCAATTAATAAATGATTTACTTATTCTCTCCCCTCTTCCATTAAAAAAAGAAAAATAAAACCCATATCACAAAAACACTCCATTCTTCTAAATGCAAATAGAATAGAGAAATAGATCTTGACAGATTTGTCTGAGGGTCTCCCCTGTAAGTACATCCCTGGGCCAGTCAAGAGAACCCTCCAGGCGCTCCTCCATGTCAAAAGAAAATGCTTCAGGTTTCTGTTTTGTCAAGGGACGGGCTAAGCTCTCTCTGTGTTCTGTGTGTGTCTCTGTGTGCATTGGGGGTGGGGTGGTGGTCTCATGCTCAGAGTGACATCTAGAAGATTTCCCCCTACTCTGTTTGCTCCCCAGGTTCTCCCCCATCACAATCGACGGGATGACGAGCCTGGTTGGAATGAACATCCCGGGACACACCGGGACTGGATGGTGCATCTTTGTCTACAACCTGTCCCCCGACTCTGATGAGAGCGTCCTCTGGCAGCTCTTTGGCCCTTTTGGGGCCGTGAACAACGTCAAAGTCATCCGCGACTTCAACACCAACAAGTGCAAGGGCTTTGGCTTTGTCACCATGACCAACTATGATGAGGCCGCCATGGCGATCGCCAGCCTTAACGGGTACCGCCTGGGGGACCGAGTGTTGCAAGTTTCCTTCAAAACCAACAAAACCCACAAATCCTGAATTTCATATCCTTACTTATTAAAATATATATATAAATATATACGAACAAACACACACAAAAAAAGAGAGAGAGAGAAGGAGAGAGAGAGAAACAAACTTTTGGAGGCTTATGTTCAACTATGGACTTTCTAAGCCAGTGTTGCCTAAGTATTAAAACATTGGATATCCTGAGACGTCCCAGGAAAGGGTTTTATATAATGCTTAGAAAATAACAAAACAAATCTTTGATGCATTGAATGTTCTTTCATAGTTGTTATTGTTGAATATGACCTACATAGATGACGATGTACAGGGATTTTTACCCAGCCGGCTAACTTTACCGCCTTCTTTGAAGGGGAATCTTTTTAAGGTGACCATTCGCTTATTTGAAGAAAAAAAAACACACAGAAAAAAACATAAAAAAAAAAACAAACACAATTTTTACAAAGCAATGGAATTAAAAAGAAAGAACAAGATTTTTCTTTTTTTTGTCCTTTTCAAAAACACTTTAATCAAATTGGTAAACCCCTCCAACTTCAAATTAAAGAGGAATAATAAAAATTGCAAAACGGGAAAGAAAAAAACTTTTGCAATTGTTTTTAATTTTTCTTTTCCTTTTCTTTTATATCATGTGAACTCAGCAGCCTTCTGTTAGGGGGATGGGGCCGAGGAGGACACCTGATGACATTAACAATTTAATATCATTAATGTTGCCAAAGAGGTGGTCTCTTTGCTGAAAATGGGTTTCAAGAAAAATCTATTTTTATAAAATATAAAGAATTTTTACAAGAGAATCTGGATTTGAGAAAAAAAATATTTTGACTGGCTAATTTAGGGGAAATTGACAGCTTTGTCATGTTCATACTGCACTGGTAACTTTTTAGAGATCAAAGATGTGTGTTTTAATCCGGATTCGTAGATTGTTTTTTGAAGGATGGGCTATAAACAGATGATCTTCATATCTTTTCATAGCATGTAATAATTAAAAAAAATATTAACTACTACAGGAAGGGAGAGCAGAGAGGGGTCTACCCAGGGTACCACAGTTCCCCACAGTCAAAACCCAAAAGCAAGGAGAGGAGATGTAAGACGGTTTTTCTTTAAGTCATCAGTATGGGATCTCAACAGAACGAAAGTTTAAACGATTAATTTTTTTTCTTCTAATCGGAAGCTTCCTTAGTTTAAGCAGTAGGTGCTACGAAATTATTTACGTATCTTAGTGTCATAGTTCAATGTAATGTGTTTAGGAAGGAGAAGAAACAAACAAAAAACTACATTTGCTTTAAAATTTGTTAAGGAATTTTGAGATTGACTTTGTGGCCCACGCTGATAGAGCTGGCCTGTGTCGGCATGTTGGAAGCACCAGTTTGGGTTTTTGCTCGAATCACTATTTATTACTTGCCGATGTGAATGACGCATATGGGCCAAAATCAGATCTAGCTAGTTTTACTTCTTTGTTTGTTTAAACTATGGGAAGAAGCATATTATTGTGTCATTTTGTTGTGTGTGTATGTGTATATATAATATAAATATATATATATATATAAAGTTATTTTTCCTTTGGGTTAATTTATTCTAAGTTGTAACACTTTGCTAGTTTTGTTGGTATATGTCCTTAAAAAAATGTTTTCTTATAATTGAGTGACAGAGGTATCAAGTAACTTGTGTAGAAATATCGTTTGCTCTCTATTGTCATGTTTGTTGTGAATATTTTTTCTTACTGCACAGTAGAAGAAAATCACCACCACCGGGTCTTTCTTTTTGTGTAAATTCAGATTGGGGAGAAACAAACACACATTCGCAAAATCAGAGCGAAAGGAACAAAAAAAACATCTGGGGGGTGGGGTGGGGAGGGCTCTCCCAGTCCCCGTGCACTGACCGACCACCCGAGTCCATTTGTGCTTCGTGTGGTTCGATATCGAAACCAGGAAAACGGGAAAAACAAACAGACAAACAAACACCAAATCACAAAGGGTCCATGCTCTTCCCTGGGTCATAGAAGCAACTTGCTATGCATAATCTAGTTGATAGTTAAATTGGTTATTGCTTTTCTTGTCTTGTTACATAAAAATCTTTTCAATACAAGTTTAGTCTTAAAGGTAATAAAACGTTATGGTTATTTATAACTTGGGCTAATTTTGTGCGTTTTTTTTTCCCATGCTAAACCCCCTAAGTGCATGTCACCAAAACTCTAGTTTCCACAACCCAAAGAGGCAAATTTTTGTAGATGTAGAGAAATACTGAAAAACCACGGCTTGCATCCTCAATGACATCTCCTTTGGGCTTTTCTTTGGTTTTCAGCCTCTACAACGTTCAGGTTCTCTTTTCTAAATTAGCAGCTTTTCAGTTGCTCAGACACTCATTCCACATTCCATCACATGCTGTAAAGAAGCTCGTTTCTCTGGCCATGTTCTGACACTGGCTGGGGACTGGTGGGGAAGGCATGCCAAAATCTTTTCTCTACAATGTGTTTACTATTGGGGGAAAAAGGGGGTGGGAAAAAGAAGCTTTCTTAGGACCAGGCAGTTGTATACTTTAGTTGCAATGAATGACTTCATGTTAACCTTGCTAGTTTAGATCATTTCAGAGGGAAAAAGTATTGTAAATGTTTCTTTTCTTAATCTTGTTGTGTTTGAATTATTTGTACTTTAACTGTCCAGACAATAAATGAAAGTGTGTAGAATGGCTGTGGACTTTGCAGATTTTTAAATGTATTTATTCAGAATTTTAAAAATATAAACAGTTGCATGATAATCCTGATTCCTCTCAGGTCTTTTACCAAAATCCTGTGTTGGGTACATTGACTCTTTCTTTGAAAGGACTGTTCTCATGAAACTTCAGTGGTTCCCTATGGTCTCTAAGATAAAATACAACCTCCTATTTGGTATAAAGTCCTTCACATTCAGGGTCCAGCCCACTTTTCCAGACTAATAACATATCACTTCCTTTCATACATTTAATGATTCAGCAAAACTGGCCCACATTCCCTCAAATACCCATTTCAGAGTGGCTTTGCAAAGACTGCCTCCCAGTTCTGGCATGCTCTCTCCCTCATCTCTGTTTCTACCTGAGCCTGCTGGCTGGAGGCTAGCCTCACTGAGGGAATCCAAAGCTTCCTTCGCATGCCACCTACAGGAAATTTTTCTTGGTCTCTCAGTTGTTAGTCCACTCTCCTTTATCATCATGATCATATTTATACACGTTTACATGTCATTTCCCTTCAGTTGAATGTGAACTGGAGAGCAGGACTTATTTTTTCCTTTATCTTTGTATTTTCCCATCCCCTAGCATCATCCCCTGTAGGCAGCAGACACTTAGTAAATGGTAATGTGATTGAACTGGATAGAAGACACTTAAAAATAACAATCATTGATAGGTCATGCTTTGATTTTATGTAAGCAGAATTTGAAATAAGTGTGTAGTTGAAGTTTGAACCAATATGGCATTTTTCTCATGTAGATAGGTAGATAGTACTTGACAAGTTAAAATTTGCTTTATGTATCTCATCTTGCTGATGTCCCCAAGATCCTTATGAGGTAGATTGTCCCCATTTACACAAAGAGTAAGCTGAGGCTCAGATTGATGAACTGACTAATATGGTGGGGCTGCGACTTGAACCTAGATCTTAGGGCTCCAGCACTCATTCTCCCACATTACAATGATATTTTTTGCTCAATGGTACTCCTCCAAATAAAATTTCCATATGCAACAATTTCAAGCCAACTCAGCTCAAAAAGTAATGTAAAACCTGCCGTAAACTCTCGCTGGCCAACTCAAAAAGGCCAAACACTCCTAATTCACATGAAAGCAAGATCTTCAGGCTTTCAAGGGCTTAACCATCTAAGGATGTGAGTGGAGCCTATTCCAGACTTGCCCAAGCCAAGAAAGGCTTCTTAGCCATAATGTTCACCTTTAATATAACCATGGTGAAGGTTTTATGTATTTTAACTCATATTCTTTGAATAGGAGCGCTGAAAGACAAACTCTTCCAACATAAATCAGTCTTTGTTTGGAGAGGGAGGAATCTTCACATTCACAACTCAGGTAGTTGATGTTAGACATGGCTTCTACACGTTGTGGGCCCCTTTCCTGGTTTGGACTTATGAATAACTATTCTATCCTCTCTTTCTCTTCCTTTTTTTCCTTAACTGTACTTCCCAGGCCCCCAATATACCTTAATAAATCAGAACATTGGGAAGTGTTTTGAGTTAGAGACCTAATAAAAACAGTTTTATTACAAGCCCTTTTTCTCTTGCCTCTGTGAGAGGTAGACAGCTCTGGATTCTTGAAGGCTCCACAGGTATGGCACTAACTTCAGTAGGTCCTGCCAAATTGAATAGGCTTTGGGGATGACTCCAATGCCATCTATCTGAGGTCTTGCCTCTCCAAGACAGGACTTGAGGCCAGAGAGCTGACTGCCAGAAGACCAGTCATTCTAGCTAATAATTCGGACCAGTGGTCAGGCATGGAAGGACTAATCTGCATTAGCACAGAGGGAATTGCCCACAGTAGATTGCTAATCTTTGGAGCAAGAGATCCCCTTGGTTACCATCATTGAATCAAATTTCAATTTTCCAATACTTGCAAGTTACTGGGTGCCATCCATATGAACTTTAAAAGTCCTTGGTCTCTTTGGCTTTCAAAGAAGCTGCCATTTTGTTTTGTCTTAAGAGAAAACCAGATTTGTATTTGGTCCCCTGTGAATGAAGCAACCTTTTGATCATAAGAACTACATATAAAAAACAGTTTTGCAGGCCTAAAAAATGTTTGTTGTCATGCCCATGCTTTGGGCCTCGTGTTGCTGCTTATGTCCCAGATGGATAGATGGATGGAGCATTTGTCCTAGAATCCTAGACGGAGGAGTGGGATCTAAACAGATTTATCCTAAGGGGTGTTATTCCCCCCAACCCTGCCCCACCTCTTTCAAATATCCAGAAGAAGAATGGTGTATGATGTCCTTTGGTCACATTCTCCATGATGCATCTCTGTAATGTTCTCTACGACCTTGTCCCACTAGGCTGACAAGATAGAATATGTGGACCCTTGATAGGGGCTGGCCAATCACAGAGAAGTTGGGTTGATAAAATTTCCTTAGGTCTAGAGATGGTCCAGTTTGCATGGTTCAACTATTGTATGTTTTAGAAGCCCTGTGGCATTTACTTAACATCGTTTCAGTTACACGGGGTTCTAAACGAAAGAGGAAAAGCAGTGTCTAGTGAGTCTTATCACCTACATCATCCTCCCACCTCCCCAAAGTCTTATGTAAACTGCTCCACCAGCCAAAGCTTCCTCAGGGCACCTCCAACAGGGACAAGCTCATCAATTGGGGTCATACTCATGCATCTCTTCCCACGATTAATCATGTGCTTATTTGGAAGGAGGATAGCTTGTCCTCATTAGAGCCCTTTGTGCTAGGTTGTAAATAAAAAAAGATTTGTACTTCCACAAAACTGAATTTCATAATAGGGACTTGGATTTAGGCAACACTTTGGTGTTTGACACAATAAATACTTATTGACTGACTGACTTTAACTAAGACAGCCTATTCAGTCTTTCCTGATGTATCCCTTATTCGTGAGTCTCCTTAGTCTTTCTTCCTGCAGACACTAGGGACTGGATCTTTAGCAGCAAGTATACACACTTCCTCTTGCCAAAATCAACTGGTTTTCATATACCCAGTGGCAGGCACACAGTAAGCACTTAATAAATGCTTTTTGACTTAGCATAACAAGAATTGCCCGATTAAATAAAGGGTAGTTTTAAACACAACCTATAGATAAGAGAAATCCTGGCTGAGAGCAGAAGAGCAGTTTTGTAAACATAGAGAATTTGATAAAAACTGGAGCCTGAAGCTGTCACAGTGACCTCACAGGTACTTCATCCAAAGATCCACATGCTGTGTTTTACCTTCTCCCCTTTCTCTGTTCAGCTGGGAGAAGAGAATATTGAAGAAAATTACATTTGATTTCTAGAAGCTAAAATCAAGTTTCTGTGTAGTCCAGAAAGTGACTCACACTGTTCCTTTATCTTGTTAGCTCTTTTGGTGTAATAGGTAATAAGATAATTTCTTGTGGAACTCTATTTGTGCAAGAATCAGGTTTCATCGCTCTGTGCAGCGCACTTACAGAAGTGTCTTCACAGGAGAGAAAGAGGCGTAATCTGCACTTATGATTTAAATAGACATGAGAATATGGAAGTGTTCGTTTAAGGGAAGTAGGAAGAGGTACTTCTCTAGCCTCTTTCCCCGTTTTTCTACTAGTAGAATAGCCTTTAGCTCATTGTCAAAGCTAAAGTTCATTACTGGAAAAAATTCTGAGTGGCCACTTCTGGTTTGGTAATTAAAGGGTTTCAGAACTCATTATTTCAGGACAGTGATTGGCCAAAAAAAGGAAAAAGTAAATTAGGCAGAATGCTCCCAGAATTTGGGCCTCATCTCAAGACCCCAAACCTAACATTAACTCTGGCATTTATGGCATCATTTGCTCCTTCCGTTATAGGTGGATCAGTTCCATTGTATAAGGAGTGAGTGAAGTCATGGTATCCTGAGGCTGCTGACTGTCCCCTAAATGGTTCTTTATATGGAAAATGAATCCAAATTGTTCCTTCCTCCCCACACAAATTGATAAAGAGAAACAGAGTGTGACCACAAATGGATAAGATTTGGAAATACAGTTAGGATGTTGACAGTGAATTTAGCAAGCAAGACTTTCCCAGGAGGAGAGGAGCAGGGAAGGGCAAAGTTGGGTTATTGTATTTCCCCAGAAGATTGCCCATTTGGATGAGAGCCATGTCATCTCCTGGGCAGCTTTACTCAGCCACTCATGGTGTTAAAGCTGAATCATAGGCTTTGCTAAGAGAAACTCAGTGTCCAGAATGAGGGGGAGGTGAGAGTCCCGATGTCCTTGGCCCTCATGGAGCCACAGTTGTAGTGAAAGGTTTAGTCGTAGGTGTAATATTTGAGAAAGGATATTGACCAAGTGGAGCATGAAGAAGATGGTGATCAGGCTAGTAAGAAACCTAGGGACCAAGCCTCCAGAAGACCAGTTAAAGGAAGGGGGTATTTAGCTGGGGACGGAGAGGATGAGGGAATTGAGAGCAGCCTCCAGGTATTTGAACAGTTGTGTGGCAGAGGAATTAGATGTGTTCTCTTTGTCTCTGAAATGCAGAATAAGGAACAGGGCAGGAAAAATAAAACAGGAAAACTTTACAATCAAAGCTGTTCAATGGTTGGAATGTATGATTTCTGGGAGTATTCAGCTCCCTGTCTCTAGAGTTGTTTATGCAGAGACCAGGTGCCCACTTGTCTCTATATTGGGGATGCCTGTTCAGATACTATTGAGACTACATACTACCTGGCTAATGGTTAAACAGGTGGCATAGCATTGTCAAACACAGAAGGTGGAGGGGGCTGGTTTGATCTAAGGATAGCTCAGTAGCATATATGAAAGTTGCCAGGTGTGGGTTGCCTAATCTCCATCTATACTCAATCCTCTCTCAAGGAAGGGCACTTGCCTTAATAAGACAGGGACCACTTACTGATGAATGTGGATGAATGGGAAGTGGGATAGCTCACCCATGGCCTAAGGGACTTGGGAGCTGCAGAGGGAAGGGATAAAAAAACTTTCCCTTTCCTCCAACATGTCGAGTTTACAAAGTGCTCTCCTTAGGCATATTCTACTACATATAATGGATGAAGTGCTGGGCCTTGAATTTAGGAAGATCTGAGTTCAAATCTTGCCTTGTTGTTGAGCCACGTACAACTCTTCTTGATCCCATTTAAGATTTTCTTGACAAAGATAGTAGAGTGGATTGCCCTTTCCTTCTCCATCTCATTTTACAGATGAGGAAACTGAGGCAAACAGGGGTTAAGTGACTTGCCCAGGGTCACACAGCTAATGTCTGAGGCTGGATTGGAAGTTGGGTCTTCCTGACTCCAGTTCCAGTGCTCTAGCCATTGAGCTACTTAGCTGCCCTTATTAGCTGTGTAACCCTGGGCAAGTTACTTAACTGCTCAATTTTCTCAGCTGTAATATAATAACATTATATGATAATAATGTGATAATAGCATATAATAATAACAGCACCTACCTCCCAAGGTTGTTGTGAGACCCAAATGAGGTATTGGTAAAGAGCTTGGCACATGGTAAATGCTTAATAAATTCTTTCTTTCACAAAAGCCCTGTGAGGTGGGACTTACAAATCATGGCAACCTCATTGTTTAGAAGAGGAAATTGAGACCCAGTGATGGCAGTGACTTGTTCAAGGTCACACAGTTCAGCAAATTCAGAGAGAATTCTCAGACCTGCTAAGTTCAATTCTCTTCCTACCAGGGCAGGCTATGTCTGCAAAAGACTTGTAGTCAACATCTCTCACAATATCTATTGGTCTGAGTATGGGCCATCCCATTAAATCAGTTTTCTTTTGTAGAAAAAATAAATAAAATATTCTTTTTATATCTTTTTTGGGATGTACCTGCATATACCAAAAAAGAGAGGAATATTTCAAAAAATTACTGATTATGGGCTGCACTCAGGTTTTTTTTGGTTTTATACAAGGTATTTTATGCAACATGAGACCTACTAATTCCTTCCTTTCCTGTCTCTGAAGTTCACTTTCCTTCTGTGAAAGGATTTTCATTACTGATTCTTTCCACTTACGTATTCCAAAATATGCTGCAGCTCTGACATTCCCTGTTCTACGATCCCTCTCAGCTATGACATTCCCTGTTCTAAAATCCCTCCCAACTCCGACATTCCCTGTTCTAAGATCTCTTCTAGCTCTAATCTATATTCAGCATTCTAAGAGCCAAGCCTTGAGATTTCCAGAGATCCAGTTTGACCTTGATCTGAATGGACGATGTGACTTGGCAGAAATCATCCAAAAGACTGGTGCTACATTTCAGGAAGGACTTTGATAAGCTGGAGCATGTCTGGGAAGGGAGGATAAGGGGGGACCTGGAGACCATTTAACCAATGCAGATTTACGAAGTACTCACTGTGCTAACTAGGATGCAAAGACAGAAACAAAGCAATTCCTGCCCTGGAGGAGCTCGTGTTCTAATTGAGAAGACAATACTTATGGAAATAGTTATAGACAAAATGGGGACCCTGGGAAAGTCATCCCACAAAAGGGAGGATGAGAGTTGAGTTCTGAAGGAAGTCAGGGATACTAAGAAGCAGAGAGGAGGAAAAGGTTTCAACGCTATGTGAGGTCTGGTTAAAGGACAACTTAGGATGGTTGTCAGATATTTGCAAGGTCATTATGTGAAAGACAAACCTCAATTCAGTTCAACAAACATTAGGCATCTGTTACGTGCAGGTCATTGTTCTAGGCTCTGGAGATACAAAGGCAAAAACTAAACAGTCTTGGTCTTCCCAAGATAGACTTGTTCTGCTTGACCCTAGAGGGCAGAACTAGGAACAACTGATACAAGCTGTAGAGAGGCTTAATGTGAGGAAAACTACCCAACAGCTAGAACCACGCAGGTAGAAAGGGCTGCCCTGGGAAGAAGGGGCTTTCCTCCATCTGAAAGTCCTGGAGCCAAGGATCGGAAGATCAGTTGAGGCATTCCTCTTCAGGAATGGATCAAACAGGATGCCCCATATGGTCCCTTCTGGCTCTCAGAAATGGCTCTGTGGCTAGTGACCTTTCAGATTTCTTCTGGCTTTTCTCTTCTCTTCTAAGATGGCAGAAGATCTGTTGATATGCAAATAACTTTTCAAAAACCCAAAGTTAGGAGTGCATCTCACCACATTCTTATCATACAATCTTAGAATTTGAAGGGACCCCAATGGCCTGTGCCTCTGTTTACCTGGCACTTAGGAATAGGAGTAGGAACTGTACTTGTGACTTCATGCATTAGTTCAGGGAACTCTTGGATAAGGAAATCCTCTCTACCAATGCAGGCCAGCACCTCCTCTATGATTTAGTCTCAAAGAATTGTCTGAGTTACTGAGAGATTAAGATTACAGAGGGTCACATAGCTAATGTCTGATGTGGGACTTGAACCGGTCTTCCTGGTTTCAAGGCCATCTCCCTATCCACTAGGCAACACTATCTCTCTAGAGAGTACTTCATAGATGCTCATTGGTTGATTGATTGATAGATTCTGGTCTTTAAGTACAGGACCCAGAACTGAACACAATCCTATATATGTATGTGTGCCTAGCCCCTCCAGGCAACACAAATGGATGAAACATAGTCCTCCTAGAACTTACATTTTACAAAGGGAGATGACGTGAGCATTTGAAAAATGTGAGTCGTGTCCATCAAGAAAATGCCTAGAATCTTATCTTAAGATTCTTTAATATCCATATAGTCACTCAAATTCCTTAATCTTCCACTTTGTCAACCTCTTTAAATCCCATAACCTTGACTCCATCATAATCACCACACATAGTCACACACTAGATTGGGCCATTCCTTACAAGGAATGGCCTTACACTTTCCTAACTAGATGTTGATGTTCCCTAGCTGAACACAACCTATCACTCTACCCCCTCCTACCCTTGTTCTTCATCATTAAGACCTCCTTTCTCCCAGCCTTTTCTTAAGCCAATACTGCAATTCTGACTCCCCTTCCTCTATATCTTCAACCAAGTAGCTAGCCATCACAACTCTACCTTATCCTCTCTTCTCGAATCCCTCGCCCTCTTGTCCTTTTGAGGCTCTTCTCTTGCCAAATCTCAACCTTGGATGATTCCAACCACCTACCTCCTCCATCTCTACTCACAAGCCACTGAGTGAAGCCAGAGCAAGTCTCCCAGCTGTGCTGACTAGGGATGTTACCCATTCATGCTATCCAACCTCATGGATGGTCTTTGTATTCCTCCCTAATGGATTCCCTATCCTACTCCCCTATTCTCACCTCTGTTCCTCCTCCTTCTCCCTCTCTCTCAGAAGAGGATCTTGTCTCCCACTTTATTGAAATAAGGGATATTTATTTGATGTGAGTTTCCTCTTCCTTGTTTTCCTCATCTCCATCCTCTGCCACCATCTCCTCCTTTCCCTCAGTCTCTGATAGAGGTAGCCTTTCCTTGCCAAAACCAACCCCCTCTCTATATGTGCACCTGTGCCCATTCCTTCCCATCTTCTCCAGTAAATTGTATCCTCAATTCTCCCTGACCCATGCCTCCCGAACTCTTTTTGTCTTTATCTCATCTTTAGCCTTTCCCCACCAAGTGATTCTTTCTTTCCATGATGCCTTCAAACAGGTCCATGCCTCCTCCCTCCTTTAAAAGAAACAAAGCCCTTCTTTAGACCCTACCATCCCCTCAAGCTATCTTGCTGTGCTTTTCTCTCTTTTTCAGTCAAATTCCTTGAGAAAGTTATCTACACTGGAGGTCGTCACTTAGCTCTCTTCACGCTCTTCAACCCTTGGTAACCCGACTTTCAACGTCATCATTAAACTGGAACTGTTTTCTCCCAAGTTAGATCTCATGGTCTTTTCTCAGCCCTCATCTCTCTTGGCTTCTCTGTAGCATTTGGCCTTGTTGGTTACTCTTGTCTCCTGGAGGCTTTCTCCTCTAGGGTTTTGCAGTCCTGCTGTCTTCTGCTTGGCTTCCTACCTGTCTGACCACTCCTTTCTTAGCATCCTTTGCTGGCTCATCATCCATGTCATGTCCCTTTCTCTGTATATGTGTCATTTTGTCTCTCTCTGTTTTTCTCTCTGTCTCTGTGTGTGTGTGTCTGTCTCTGCCTCTCTCTCTCCTCATCAGCTCCTGTGAGTTCCCTATCATCATTACACAGTTATCTCCAACTCTATACACCCACTCCTAGTCTCTCTCTTGAACTTCACTCCTGCATCACCAAGTGGCTCTTCTCCATTCCAAGCTGGATATCCTAGAGTTGCCTAAAGCAGTATATCCAAAACTAAAATCATTCTACCCTTCCCTCTTCCCAACTTCCTTATTTCTATCAAAGGCAGCTCTCTCTTTCAAGTGTCCCTGGTTTGTAATCTCAGCATCATCCTGGACTCCTCACAGTCCCTTGCCCCATTTAACCAACCTAACTTCGAATATTGCCATTTCTGCCTTCACAGCATCTCTTGAATCTGACCCCTTCTCTCCATTTATATAGCTCCCAGCTGAGGTCCAGCCCTCATCACCCCTCACCTGGATTATTACCACAACTTCCTAGTTGATCTTCCTACCCTGAGTCTCACTCCACTCCAGTCCATCCTCCATACAGAGGCCAGCGATTTTTCTTTTTTTAAAATTTAATTAATTTGTTTTCAGTTTTCAACAATCACTTCCATAAGTCTTAAGTTTTCTCCCCCTCCCTCTGCCCTTCCTCCTGAGATGGGATGCAGTTTTATATGGGTTCTACAGGTACATTCTTATTAAACACATTTTCACATTAGTCATGTTGAATAGAAAAATTAAAATGAATGGGAGAAACTATGAAAACAAAACATAACATAACACAAGAGAAAATAGTCTGCTTCATTTTGTATTCTGATTCCATAGTTCTTTCTCTGGATGTGGATGACATTTTGCCTCGGCAGTCCTTTGGGGATGTTTTAGGTCCTTGCAGTGCTGTGAAGGGCTTAGTCAATCAGAAACAGTCCTTGAAGACTATGGCTATTACTGTGTATAATATTCTCCTGGTTCTGCTCCTTTCGCTCAGCATCAGATCATATAAGTCCTTCCAGGCCTCTCTGAAGTCCTCCTGTTCATCATTTCTTATAGTATAATAATATTCCATTACATTTATATACCACAACTTGTTCAGCCATTCCCCAGTTGATGGGCCTTCCCTTGATTTCCAGTTTTTGGCCACCACAAAGAGAGCTGTTACAAATATTTTTGTACATGTGAGACCCTTTCCCATTTTTATGATCTCTTTGAGATACAGTCCTAGAAGCGATATTGCTGGGTCAAAGGGTATGAATATTTTTGTAGCCCTTTGGGCGTAGTTCCAAATTGCTCTGTAGAATGGTTGGATCAACTCACAGCTCCACCAGCAATGAATTAGTGTTCCAACTCTCTCACATCTTCTCCAACAATTATCATCTTCCTGTTTTGTCATGTCAGCCAATCTGATAGGTATGATGTGGTACCTCAGAGTTGTTTTGATCTGCATCTCTCTAATCAATAGTGATTTGGAGCATTTTTTCATATGACTATAGATAACTTTTAATTTCTTCCTCTGAAAACTGCCTGTTCATATCCTTTGGCCATTTATCAATTGGGGAATGACTTGTATTCTTGCAAATTTGACTCAGTTCCCTATACATTTTAGAAATGAGGCCTTTATCACAGACACTAATTGTAAAAATTCTTTCCCATTTTTTTGCTTCCCTCCTAATCTTGGTTGCATTGACCAAGTGATCTTTCTTAAGCATCCCTGATGATGTGACTCCCCTACTCACCCACCTCCTGTGGCACTTTGTCATCTCTAGGATCAAACAGAAATTCTTCTGCTAGCTCCTAATAGCCTACACAGCACATTCCCAACCTATCTTTCCAGATTCATTGGATATTCCTCCCTTTCTAACACTATGATCCAGCCCAACTGACCTTCTCTCTGCCCTCATACAATGCTCTATAGCTCCCATCTCCATACTTGTGAATTGCCTAGAAGGCACTCCCTCTGTCTCAGAGTCCCTCTCTTCACTTAAGCCCTGTCTTCTACATGAAGACTTTTCAGCACCTAGCACAATGCTGGGCACATAGTAGGTGCTTAATAAATGTTTGTTGATTGATTCCCTCCCAACTGCATCACTTCCCATTTATGAAGCAGATTTTTAAACATACCTAACAATAGTAACTAGCAATTACATAGAACATTAAGGTTGGCAAAGCACTGTACATGTTATCTTGCTGATTCTCACATAATCGTGGGAGGCAGATGCCTCTCTTCATTTCTGATGTTGAGTTATTTCAGTTGTGTCTGACTCTTGGTGACCCGATTTGAGTTTTCTTGGCAGAAATACTGGAGTGGTTTCTCCTTTCCTTCTCCAGCTCATTTTACAGATGAGGAAACTGAGGCAAGCAAGGTTAAGTGACTTGCCCAGGATCACAAAACTAGTGAGTGTCTGAGGCCAGATCTGAACTCAGGAGAAATGAGTCTTCCTGATTTCAGGCCTGGCACTCTACCCACTATGACACATAGCTACCTCAGATACAAGATTCACAAAATAATTCTGATTGTTTTTTCCATTTATTTAATTCTTCTAAAAATTCAATAAATATTCATTAAGCACCTACTGGGTGAAAAACTTTATGCTTGGGGCTGGGGAGACACAGATGAAAAACGAAACTTACAGTGTTGGGAGGACAATAAAACAACTTGAAGAACAACTTTTTGAGTGTATTCATTATCTGTGCCTATAAGAACGTACCTAGTTTTGAACTCCAAAGTTCCCTGGTTCCCTGGGGGTAGCTGGCATCTAAATGACAATAGTGTGTAGGGAGAGCTGAAAGGTGAGTGAATGAATTCTCCATCCTAGATGAATGACAGCCCCTACACACACCCAGCCTTTGTCCTCTTTAGAGATAGATGTGTGCAGAATTCATCCCCAGACTCTTGTGGAAATAGGAAAGCAAAGAGCTTCTTCAGGTCCTGACAAGCAGACAAGTTGTCATCAAAGCCCTTTTGGACCCAGGGAGATGGGGGTGGATGTTGACTAGGATGAGGAGAAGAGACTGGAAACCATAGATCTCAAAGCTGGAAAGGAGCTCAGAAGGCATTATAATAATCCAGGTGAGAGGTGAGGAGGATGTGAGTAGGATCCAGATATCTAGGTGATACACTGGATAGAGTGCTAGACCTTGAATCAGGAAGACCTGGGCTCAAATCCCACACTTCCTGGCTATGTGATACCTCTAAGACTCTGTTTTCTCATTTGTCAAATAGGGATAATTATAGTACCTACCTCATGGAGTGGCTGTGAGGAACAAATGAAATAACGTGTAGAGTCCTTTGCCAATTTTCAAGTACAATGTTCTATTACTATCTTTTTTTCAGAAACTAACAGAGGAGAGAGTATATGGAAGAAAGTAGTTGACACTGACAAATGATGGACAGAATTTAAGTATAATGAAGACTGAGAAAAGGGTTTGACAATCGAGACCATTGATGACCTTGAAGAGAGCATCTTAATGTTTCAGTCAGTGAATCTGAAGACTACAAGGAATTGAGAGTAAAGAAATGGAGATGCCAGATTCCTTTTCCAGGAGTCTTATTGTGAAAGGGAGAAGAGATATAAGATGATGGTTTGAAGAGATGACAGAGTCTAGCACAGGTCCCCAGAGTAGGTGATGCTACACTGTGGGTGGCACCGGAATGATCTTGGTGGGGGCGGTACTAGCCTTGGGTGCAATTGGGGGGCACTGAATAAAAATAAGGAGGTGGTGGAAGCATAAGGAAAGAAGAGATCAGAAAATTTTCACACATGTTTCATCTGTTGTGTAACAGAGTTAAAGTTGTAGTGTTTATTTTCTAAATAAGCACACAAAATGCAAGTTGTAACTGATCAGGGATCAAGTCCAAAGACAGGTCTTAACAGGCAAGTGTTGGTAAGTGAGTGTGTCGTAAGCTGTCATAAGTCCAGCATGTGTCGGCAGGAATACGTGCATGTAATGACTTGTTTACAATACAGTACTATATGGTTACATGACACAATATTGCATCATCGAAATTTCAATGCAGGAAAAATTCCACAAATTTGCAATAAATTATGACCTTTAAGATGCAGCATTTTAAAAATATATTTTATATTTTTTGAAATGACACAAATTTTAAAAAACTGTTAAAGGGATTTCAGGGGGTGAGACGTAATTTTTTCAAAAGAGGGTGGTAAGTCAAAAAAGTTTGGGAACCTCTGGTCTAGAGGTTTTTGTTAGGATGGGCAAGACTTGGGCATGTTTGTAGAGAGGAGAGGCAGAAATAGTGGAGACAGAAGCACAGAGAAAGAAAGGGGACAAGGACCTTGAAGCAACGAGAGGGAACAGAATCCAGAACGTAAGTAGAGGGGGATAGTCCTGGCAAAGGGAAGAGCCACCTCCTCAGCAGAGACTAGGGCAAAGGAGAAGAAAATTAGAATGGTACAGCATGATTATGGGATGGATGAAAGGGGAGAAGACAGAGCTCGTGATGAATGGTTTCTATTTTCTAGGCAAAGCAGAAGTTGAGGTCCTCTACTGAGGGCGGAACAGGTGTGTGTATAGGCAGGTGTGCTGGAGTCAGCTCAAACCAGCTCAAGAGAACAGTTTGTTAAATTTGGCGTTGGCAAAGGCTCTAAATCAAGACTAGATTTATCATTTTCTTGATTGTCTAGATTTTAGAAAGTGATGGAGATAATGTTAATGATGCCAATTAAACTTAAAAATGTACTGTGAATACTTTTATTTTTATTTTTCCCAGAGAGCTGATTGTTAAACATTCTCCAGCACACCCTGGCTATAGGGAGTAGCAGAGAAGAGATGACTTGGAATAGTGACTAGGGAAGGTATAATAGAAAGATAATCAAGGGAGTAAAATAGAGTTCCTATGTCATCACCTCCTGGAGCAAAGGAGGAGAGAATGAGGGGAATGAGGACAAGAGTTTTCACCTCTATAAAAGAAGAAGCTTCTAAATAATCAGAAGTATCCAAAAAGGAATAGCCTCTCCCATCACTAGGCTGGGAGACCCATAGGTTTGTCTCCCAGGGGTATTGTGGAGGGGCCGTTCATACTTCAGGCAAGGTCAAGCTTCACAATATCTGAAATATTATAGGTTTATGGAATCTAGACCCTAAAGGGACCTGAGAGGTCGTATAGACCTTCTCTTTAATCAGTAAGGATACCAAGGCATGCAGGCAGATAACAGGTAATAAGCTTACTATGTGCAAGATGCTGAGTTTAGTAGATTTGTACTTTTGTACAAATTTGTACAAATTTGTATCTTTGGGGATACAAGTCCAAGGAAAAAGAAAGATAGTCTCCGCCCTCAAGGAATTGACTTCCTACTGAGGGAAGACAACAGAAAGCCTTAGGAGGGAGCAGGAAGAAGGCAAAACACAAGCAGGAGGGGAATGAAGTATGGTGGCCTAGGTCCATGCCAAAAGAGAGCCCTTGGGAGTAACCCAGTCATGGGAGAAGAGGGCTGGCATGGCAGAAGAATATCCCAAGCTGGGCAGTCCCCAGGTGTTCAGGGAGTCACAGGGGGAGAAGGCACATGAATTGGGGTAGAAAAATCAACGACACAGAGAAAAGCAATTTGCCCAAGGACACAGGTAATTACGAGTCCCTTCCCGCTCTGGAGTTCAGACGCTGCCAGGAAGGAAATCCAAGAAGCCCACTGGAGTAGAACATGTGTTGCTTCTGACCCTCAGGTTTTTCTTTTATATAATGAGGTGGTCAGACTAATAGGTACCTCAAGTCCCTTCTACCTCCAAATGCTTTCTGTGATTTTTTTTCCTGACTTCAAATATTTGTGTATTTATACATCAATAAATAAGATGTAGGCTTCTTGAGGATTGGGATGAGTTCACTTCTATATTCTTAGCAACTAGCACAGGCCTGTGCATGCAGTAGGCACTTCATAAATGCCTATTGTTGTATCATTGATATAACAAAAATGTATCACTGTTGTTACATCTCTTCTAGCCTGACATTCACTTGACTGAAGTAGGCCTAACCACTAGGTTCAAATGAGAATGTTTGTATGGTGCTTAACACAACCCCAGGCACATAGGAGGGTGCTTCTGGTTTCTGCTTTTGTTGAATTGTTTTTCAGTTGTATCTGACTCTTCGTGATCCCACTTGGGTTTTCTTGGCAAAGATACTGTAGTGGTTTGTCATTTCTTTCTCCAGTTCATTTTACACAAGAGAAAACTGAAGCAAACTGGGTTAAGTGACTTGCCCAGGGTCACACAACTAGCAAATGTCTGAAGCTGGATTTGAACTCAAGATTCTTGACTCCAGACCCTGCACACTCTCCACTTCACTGCCTAGTACCCATAGGAATAAGCTGTTCACTAAATGCTGATTCCTTCCCATCCCCTAAACAGACCCCACTGTGGCACTGCTCCCTAGATTCACTGATATTTAGATCCTGCATCCTAATTTAGTATGAGAAAAATCCTAAGCAGAAATGAGATGCTGAATTAGGACTTTAGGGCAAGAGTAGTTAAGGGAAGACAAGTTATCTGGGAGGGGAATCTGACACACTGGATCCTTTTTGGATTTCACCTGATGCTCTTGGGCAGGCCTGACTCGGTCCAGTCAGTGATTCAGGTTCAGGATTAGAATGAAATGAGACACTTGGAGATTGCCAATCATTTAGCAAAAGGAGTTGACTTAATGGTAACATGGAATGAATGTTCATCAAGGATACTGAACTGGTGCAGGGGGATACAGTCCCCCTTCTCTTCATAAGATGGTGAGACAGATCAGAAGAGTGTGCTGGTTGTCACAACTGTAGAGAGTCCATAAGGTCTGAAGGACCCTGACTCTTCATACACTGAGTAACCAGGTGGCCATGCCAATGGTTTGTACCGCAGTCTTCTGGCTCAGTTAAGTCTCAAGAGTAGTTTCATGGTATTAGCCTAGTCTATGGCACAGAGACTTTTAAGTCTTGGAAAGATGTTATAAAACTAACCTCACCTTTGTTGAGATGTTGCTCTAGCTAAGAAGCTAGACGGACAGCTAGGCCCCGGGTACTGGGCCTGGAGTCAGGAAGACCTAAATTCAAATCCAGCCTCTGATACCTGTGTGACCCTGAGCAAGTCACTTAATTTCTATTTGCCTTAATCCACTGGAGTAGGAAATGTAAACTACTCCAGTATCTTTGCCAAGAAAACCTCATGGGACAGTACGGTCCAGAGGGTCGTGAAAAGTCAGATCCAACTAACAGTAGCAACAAAGGGCAAGAACCTTTTGTTGTCAAGGTGTAACTGCTAAGTCATACTCAGGCCCAAGAAGTAACTTCACCAGTATAATATGGGGAAGCATGACTAGACGGAAGCAGGTCTGAAAAGGATTCGGGGATTTCAGTGGCCTGTAAGTTCAACGTGAGTCTATGCTATGGCATGGCAGCCAAAAAGCTGATGATGAGGATGGCTAGCATTGGTAGAAAATGTCAAAGTGTGTAAAACACTTTATGGATTTTTTTTTCATTTGATTCTCATGGAAACCCTAGGAGGTAGGTACTATTATTACCCCCTTGTTATAGAGGAAGAAACAGAGGCTGCTTGAGATTAAGTGACTTTCCCAGGGTCAGGCAGAATCCAACTCAGGTCTTCCTGACTCCAGGTCCAAAATTCTCTCCACTGTGTTACTGAAGCCATTTTCAGCAGCATTCAGAGAGTTAAAATGTTGAGGGTTAGGGAACTGATCGTGTCACCATATTGTCCCCTGGCCACCTGGAGAGTGTTAGGTTCCGGATGCCCCATTTTAGGAAAACATCCAATCCATGGTTGTTCAATGAAAAACCAACCCCCATCCTCAGTGGACTCTAGCAGGACCAGAGGGGTTCAGGAGAGGTGCGGGAGGGGTTCAGAATTTCCACACAGCAGCAGACGTAACAGTCGGCTTTGAAAAGGGTTTACGTTCAGAGTTGGGAGGGAGCTGAGTTCCATCTGCTCCAACCCCCTCATTTTACAAGAAAGGAAACTGATCCTGGGGTCTTCCTCTACTTCTCCGTGGCCCAGGAAGTGCGAGGCACGGGGTGCACTGGCTTCATTCCCTTGCACTTTGGAAGTCAGCACGTGGGCTCTGTAATTGATTTTGTTGGCTCCCGAATCCCTCGCCAACCCCCAGTGCCGCCCACTCAGCACCATCTGTCACCGGGAATTCAATGTGTAGCTCATGAGTGAGAGCCTGCGACGCTGGTGCAGAAAGGTCTTCGCCTGAATTTAAACAAGGCTGCGGAGCCCCACAAACACTTCAGGAGAGGGCATGCGAACAGCCCCCGGTGTGGCCATCTGGGGAGAAGGAAGCTAGCAGGGGAGCCCCTCTTCCTGGGGGGCCCCTCTTCCTGGGGGACCCCTCTTCCTGGGGGGCCTTAATGAATTTTCCCTTCCCCGCCTTCATGCCTCCCCAATACTACGCTGGAGAAGGTTCGGACTCAAGACCTGCCAGTTCTGGTTCGAGTCCGTCTTAGCTGAGTGAGTTCCTTATGATTTCTGATGAAACAATACCTTTTATTTTAACCCGGTTCCTACCACAGTGCCTGGTACACAGGGGCACTTAATCGATGAATCGAGAGCTTGTCTGATCAAAGGAGTGTGGCAGAGAATCCTAAAAAGGGAATGTCATTTTGAGCTGCAACCCAAAGAACATGGCTTCCAGAAGCAAGTGCTGAGACTCCCCTGTCCTTTGCAGACCACATCTGGAGAACTGTGTTCAGCTCTGGGAACCATGGTTGAAATTAGAATTTGTGCAGAGGAGGGCAGCCAGGCTGATGAAGGTCTGGAGTCCATGATACAGGAGGCTTTGCTGAAGGAACTGGGGATGTTTACCCTAGAAATGGGAAGACTCAGGAGGGGACATGATAGCTGTCTTCACCAGTGGGCTGCCCTCCCATTTTCCTCCTTCCCTGCACTGCTAAATTTTGGAAAATGTTGTCTCTGCCCTATGCTCTTCTACCTACTCCCCCATTACTCTCCAGTAATATGTCTTCCTCTATCACTGTACTCCTGGAGCTGCTTCCTCAAAGGTCATCAGGGACTGTCCCAGGTACCATATGCAGCATCCTCCTTGACTTATGTGGTCTTTAACCCTGGAGACCATCTTCCCTCCTTTAGCTTAAAGACAAATTAAACTCTCTTTTGTCTCCTTCTACATCTCTGAACATACCTTCTCTCTTTCCTTTCCTCAAAGTAGGTTTTCCCCAAGTATCTGATTTGGGTCTTTTTTCCTCTTCATTTTTTTCTGTGACAATCTTATTCACTTCCATGGCAACCATTTTGTTATTGTTCAGTTGTTTCTATCATATCCGATTCTTCAAGACCCCATTTGGGATTTTCTTGGCAAAGATATAAATGGTTTGCCATTTCCTTCTCCAGCTCATTTTACAGATGAGGAAACTGAGGTATACAGAGTTAAGTGATTTGTCCAGGGTCACACAACTAGTAAGTGTCTGAGGCCAGACTTGAACTCAGAAGACTCATCTTCCTGACTTCAGGCTGAACACTATCCACTGCTCCTAGCTACCATTTAGAGACTCACATTTCTACTTGTCCACAAGATATCTCTATCTGGATCTCCCATCTGCATTCCCAATCTGGTGCATCCCAAATCAAACTTATCCTCTTAACCTTTTGGACTAGACTGTTTTGGAATGTGACGCCATCATTCATTACTCTCCCATATTTAACCCTAAGGTTATCTTTGACCCTTCTTCTCCATGCCCTCTCGCATCCAAATGATATGCTACTGAATAACCTACTGAGTTCTTCTCCACAGTATCTCTTGATTTCTCATCCTCTTCTCTGGTCACACCACTGTGACCTTGGGACTAAAAGTCTTTGTCACTTCTCCCATGGATTATTTTACTAGTTTCCCCTACAGATCTTTTCATCTATATCCCCTGTCCCTTCTAATGCATCCTTCAGATTATTGCCAGAATAGTGTTATCCAGGCATGCCATCCTTCTGATCCAAAGACTCCCTTGGCTCCATATTGTTTACTGACTGAAGCTGACCCCTGTGCCTGGAATTCAAGGGCCTAAGCTGCCTAATTCCACCCTGTTTTTCTATGCATTCCATGTTCCAGCTAAACTGGACAGCTCCTCAGCCCTTCCTGGCCTATGTGACATTACTCATGATATTCACTATGTCTGGAATGCCCTCCATCTTTCTTTTCTCTTGTTCTATCCTGTTCATCCTTTGAGTTGAAGGGCAAATCAAATGCCCCCTCCTCCAAGATCTTCTATTTCATCCTCCCTGGCTCTTCTTCCCATTCTCCAGACCATTCATAGCCCCTTTCTCCTCTCTAATGAACTAATCATGTTTTGTTGTGTATAGAGAACTCCGAGCTGGGGGCTTTTCCCCTGTTAGATCTCTGAGGAGGGGATCATATCTGGTGTCTTGGTTCAACTGTATATCTCCCCCATGCCCAGTCCAAGGCTTTTCATAGATAAGTGCTTGATTCAATTCCACAAACATTAATTCTTACTGTGTGCCAGGTCCTGTGATAAACTTTGGGAATACAAAGACAAAAATGAAATTATCCCTGCCCTCATGGAGCTTACATATTTCAGGGGTGGTAAGGTTGTGAGTCTGAAGGGATGGGGACAGGCCATGTGCTTACTTCATTGCTACAGTGGACTTGTGATTTCATCATGGGCAGTCTGTTCAACAGTGCAGATTGCCACTCTTCATGCCTGCCCAATGTGTATCACTCTTGTCTGTGCCTTCCCACCCTTCCTTTAGGAGGTCCATCCAATATGCTAAGAGCCTTCTTCTGAGTCTATTCAAGGGACGTGGATTCCAGCAGAGCCCCTAGGTTTTCCAATGGTTATTCCTCACTGTTGCTGTGTGATATAGGTGGTAAATTGGATAGAGTGCTGGGCTTGTGAGCAGGAAGACCTTGTTCAAATTCTGCCTCATATACTTACCAGATTTGTCACCATTTCTTACATTCTCTCAGCCTGTTTCCTTATCTGTAAAAGAACTGGGTTTGGTGGCCTCAAAGGTCCCTTCCAGTGCTAAATCTGTGGTCCTCCACCACACTATCTTTTTATTTTTCTGATCATAAAAAAGTTAAGTGACTTGTCCAGATCAAACAGGTAGTAAGTATCTGAGACTGGATCTGAACTTAGGTTTTTTTTGACTACAGGTCCAATGCTCTATCCACCTAGCTGCCTCTAGGGAGGAAGAAGCTTGGGGCCAAAAGAAATAAATGATTTCCCAAATGCAATCTCCTCTTCTTGCTCAGCCAAGTTTGTTTTCCATATATAGGGTCCATCAGAGGGGAGGAGGGAGAAGATAGAGAGCTAGAACTACCTAGCCAGGTGATAGATTGATAGATTATAAAGAGAAAAATGATACAGCTAGGTAGGTGATAGATGAAAGAGACAGATAGACAGACAGACAGATAGATAGATAGACAGATAGATAGATAGACAGATAAATGATAGATGCCTTCTATGAGTTTTTCATTCTATTGCGTATCATAGTCTGGACAGTAGGCATTTTTCATCCACTTGGTTTTTCCTCTGTAGTAGTTCAGCCAATCTCTTTGACTGATTTTTGTATTTTTGTAGGAACTTCTGCAACAATATGCAACTTGATGTAATCAGCACAATGACATTTACAAACATGAATATCTTACCACCTCTACATGTTGGGATACCAACAGTGTTATTGATGACAAGAATGTAAAAAGATCACCAGTAACCTTGGCACTACTCATTCTTACTCTCTGTAATTTCTGTGGAAACCATGTACCATGAGTAGTATGTAGAACTGAGAAGATCTCCTTTACCACAGCTTTACCCAACTCCTTTGTAGTTTTAATAAGTTAAACACTGGAAAATAATTTACCAGAACAAGAACTATGATAGGAATTAAAGAATTTCTAACCATAACTCATAAGAATTAAGCTGAGAAAGTCAGAGGAGAAGATTATGATGAAAAGAAAGACTTGAGATTCCCAAAGACTTTCCCTAGCCAGCTGGCTTAGTGTCACTGAAGAGGGTCTGATTCCAAAAAGACAAGACTTGTACTATGGGGTTTTCAGGACGGGGACCACAGAAGCTACAGTATAGCCAAGAGATCAAATAATAACAGTGAACATTTCTATAGCACTTTAAAATTTGCAAAGGACTTTCCATATGTTATGTCATTTGACCCTTACAATAAGGGTCAAATAAGGGGATGCCCATTCCCTTACAATAACTCTTTGTGGTATGTAAAATTCTCCATGTAAAAAATTATTTATTTTATTTTTAATTTAGGGAATAAAATAAGCATTTCCATAACATAGTATAATGAAAAGGATGATTGCACATGAAATTGCAAATCAATTATGTACAACTTGCTACTCCTTTTAAATTATATAATAAAATTATCATGTGGAATTCTTTTTTTCCCTTTTTTTCTCCCTCCCCCCACCCTAGAGATGACTACCACTGGACTCAAATACATATATGTGAAATCATTATTATTAAATGCATTTTGATTTGAACTAGCATGTCCTCTGGTAGATTGGTGAAACAAGCACATCAGTTGGGGCTCATGAACTTTGGTTTTGAATGGATGCTTATGCACACCTAGAATACACCTTAAGTTTGGGGGAGCTTTCAAGAGTGCCTTGTGATAAAGGAGGGAGAAGCTTGGATGGTAAATTGTGAATCCATCTTCAATTTACATTCTGTACTGGATGTTCTCTGTGACAGAGATGAACACATTTGCCAAGCAATTGTCTCCATGATTTATAATTTGCTTGATGTTAATAATCAAAGAATCCTTGAATAGAGTTATCTTTGTTGTTACATCTTTCAAGAAATCTTGTATGATTTTTGACAGATGCACCAGAGACAACTTGTCAGAAGAGAGCCTGCTCCATTCAATCAAAAACTTTTTTTAGAAAAACCAACAAATAAACACTGTGGAATTTTGTATTTCCTACACCTGTGGGGCAAATTCAAATAGAAACGGGGCCACTAAACTGTACTTAAGGATCCCAGTGAATATATATTGACCTAGAAAGCCACATATTAGCATTATTCATGTTTTGTTGTGCTTTTGCTAATTTTGTCAAATATTTTTGTTAAATGATTATTGATTTTGTTGAATATTTAAATATTTGTAAAATATTTAAAACATTAAATATTTAAAATTACATTTTAATGTGGTTTGAGCTATACGTGTGTGTGTTGTGGGCTGCATGTTGGGCTTACGTTTGACACCACTACTTTTCACTTTTCATTCAATTGTATGATTATGGAGATGTGGTTTGCTGTAGAATATCTTTTGTGAAACTCTGCATTTCTTTCTCATACCTTCGTCAAGTTGGTCCTTGATGCATATGTCGATTAGTCTCATAAAATTTTTGTACAGATGGGAAAGTAGGTATGTGAGTCAGTAGTTACTGCTATTCTTTCAGATGACACTTACCTTTCTTTTTTATTTTTTAACAATGATGTTTCATATTTTCCTCCCACACATTCCTGGTATCTTTTCATTCACTTAATTTGATCATCTGTCTCTCAACATCATCAAAATCAGGTCTTCATCTTGTGCAGAGATTTCCCCTTTTTTTTCTTCTTTCTGGGTCATTTTTGCCATTTTATACAGCACATTGAGCAAGGTGATGTGAAAGCATAATGTGATGGCTCCAGTGTCCTCCATGGTGAAGAGAGTCTGTTATAAAAATATTTACAGATCTTTTCCATTTTTTATCTCCTTTTGGTTCACCTTCCAGGATCACCCTTAAATGGCCCCAGAACATTGAATTCTCCAATGAAACTTTGTTTATTTTTGTTTCCTCCACTGCTTCTCACTTTTAGAAAGCGATATTACTTACGCTTTGTACAGGCTCATCCTTTCTAGGTAATGCATGCTCTGTGAGTTACTCTTCCAATTCCTACTTGCATTGGAAGCCAGGGTCCCCAGAGCTTAGCCACTATATCTCCTCCCAGCTGAAGACCTGGGGTGGGAGGGGACAGGCAGGGAGGAATAGTTTTTTTAAAAAGTTCTATAACTTATAAGCCCCCACCAGTGTGTTCCTCCAAATGATTATCAATTCATGTAAACAAATCAGACAGCCTTACTTAGCTTTTAGAAACAACATTTACTAAGGTAGTGGTATAGTAATCCTAGCTTACTAGGTAAGAAACAGCTCCACAAACTAGGATGTGCACTCTATTCCTGTAAGTACATACAGAGTCCATTAGGAAAGGGAGTCCAAACATAGGAGGTACATGTTGTAATGGGGAAAGAATATAGCTCCTAGGATTCCTTTAGATTGAAGTTCTTCTTGCCCTTCATTTAGCCTTCAGTAAGTTGCTTTTAGGAATGGGACAGCTCTCTGATGGGTTCCTTGCAAAGTCCTGAAGCTGCCTTTCTTCAGCATGAGTAGTTTGTCCTTGGCTCATGATGCAGACACCATCATCAGTTATTGTTATTCCAGGGATACTGATGAGAAGTCCAAATCCTCCAACCCTCCAAAGTTCACAAGGTTCTCCTCTAATCCAGGGTTGGGGGAAGAGGCCAAGGTTCTTTACCCCCACTCACTCCCACCCCCTAGGTGATATTTTTCTTCCTTGACTGAAACAGTTCCTTTCTCTATGCTGTTCAGTGCTCAAATCCCTGATTCCACATGAACTTACTTTGTTTGATGCATGTCTTAGATGGCATGACCAAGTCTTCAATCAGTCCAAATAGACTTCCCATGCAGCGTGGCTCCATTTCATCCAATAGCTTCCAAGGACTTTGGGCATCTAATCTAAAGATTTTTTTACTGATTAAATAGAAGTATTTTTGAATGATTAATATATCAAGGTATAGTTACCTTTTGTGGGAAGGAGTGAATGGGTGATTGATTAATCTACCCCTACCCTTATATACGTAAGATTTTATAAATGTTGTAAATTAGTATTGCCCTTGGTTGTAGCATCTCTCTCTCTCTCTCTCTCTCTCTCTCTCTCTCTCTCTCTCTCTCTCTCTCTCTCTCTCTCTCTCTCTCTCTCATATTTCTTTGTTTCTCTCTCATCTCTTTGCCTCTCTATCTCTCTGTCTTTGTCTCTGTGTCTATGTGTGTGTCTGTCACTCTGTCTCTGTCTTTCTGTCTATCTTCCTGTCTCTCTTTCTTCTTGCAAGGAGGTCAGATTTTTCCTGAATGAGTCTATTTCTTTGCTCTTTTGCTCTCTTTGTTTTGGTCATTGATTAACCCACGTTGAACTTCTGTAGGAAATGGCCATAATCAGCATTGATGTCGATTCCTCTGATCATTTCCCATTTTTCTACATCAGTGACTTATTTAAATGGGTTAGGCTGAGATTGTTATAATTGTACATTCTATCTTTTCTTTATCTTTACTCTTTGTTGTACTTTTGAATTCATTTTGACTTTTGCTCTAACAAGTCAGTGCTGTGCAGAGAAAGCTGATTCAGCAACAATTTCCACAACAGTAATGTCATTTTTTTTATCTGTTAAAATATAATCAGTGTGGAGTTTTTTGGAGGGTGGGGCTCCCCATGCCCAGTGCTTCCCAATTATTTTCTCAGAGAAAGTATTCCTGGTCTATAAGTCTAAGCCTTTTTTGAAATCTTCAAGCCTTTGGCTTTATAATCTGTATTCCTGAACCCTATTTCCCAATGTCATTTTCATTGTCCCACTTTTTCATTGAAATCTCTCAATATCAAAGCATATGCTGATGTAATTTGCCTCTCATGTGGAAAGAGGGAGGGATAACCAGTGATGACCCAAAGTCTCCACTGCTATCCATAGAATCTAAGAAGATATAGAACAAGGTAGGCTTTCAGCAACTCTGGATGTGGTGCATTTAGGGGGAAGATAGACAAGATTCCTTCACAAAGTCTTTCTCTGATGTTTCATCAAGGCATGGAGGGGACCCTGCCAGTTAAGGGCAAGCTCTGGGCTTCACCCCCTTGTAAAAGTCCTAATTATAGTCCCAGCAACAACCTATATCCTGGCTCACCTCATTTTTGCACACTTCCTCAAGGACCTAAAATAAATACAGGGTAGAGTGTGATTGAGACAGCTAGGTGGTACAATTTATTGAGTGCCAGACCTGGAGTTGGGAAATCATGAGTTCAAATCCAGCCTCAGACTAGCTGTGTGACCTTGGACAAATCACTTAACTTCAGTATGTCTCTTTTATCTCAAATATAAAATTGGGATAATAGCAGCATCTACATCCTGGGGTTTTTATGAGGGTCAACTGAAATAATATTTGTAATGTACTTAGCACAGTATGCAAATATTTATTCCCTTCTCCCCTCCCCTTCTAGAAAAAGAAAATCCACATACCAAATCATCGTAGTTAAAAAAAGGAAATTCCCTTATTAGCCATGTACCAAAATATGTGTCCCATTTCGCAAATTAGTCCATTCTGTCAGGAGCTGGGTAGTAAGCTTTATCATTGGTCCTCTGACCTTAGAGATCATCCAATCCTTCTTATTTTATAGAGGGAGACATGAAGATGTAGAGAAAGAAAGGGATGTGTTATAGTCACACAAATTATTAGCAAAGCAAGATTTCTTGCCTCTGGATCCAGGTTGCTCTGCCCATGAGCATGTGATAAAGTTGGCCAAAGATTGGATATAGTCATCACTCAACTTCTCAAGGGTTCCCCTTGGTTTGCATTTTAAAATGGATGCTTTGCTGGATGGGAATCTTAAACTCCAGTGGCTCCCTATTACCTCTGAGGTATAATATAGAAGTTCCTCTATTTGACATTTAAAGATGTCTACAATGTGTATCTTTATTATCCCTAGGCTTAGCACATAGTAGGTGCTTAATAAATACTTACTGATGGATTAGGTCCTAATGTTGTATCAGGGATTTTTTTTTCAAGCAGGGGTTAAACCAGGTGCCACTGAGTTGTTATGCAATCAGACAGCTAGACAGATGGGGAAAATGATAGCTAGCTAGATGATAGATAGATAGATAGATAGATAGATAGATAGATAGATGATAGATAGATAGATAGATGATAGATAGATAGATAGATAGATAGATAGATAGATAGATAGATAGATAGATAGATAGATGGATGGATAGATAGATGATAGATAGATGACAGATAAAGCATTTATTAAATGGCTATAATGCGTCAGGCACTGTGCCAAGCTCCGGTAATACAAATATCAGGAAGCAAGACAGTCTTTGCCCCTCATTCTATTGGTTGGAGTGGGGCTGCTTATAAAAGGGACTTAGAGGTGGGTAAGGGGTATATTGGGAAAATAGCTTGTCAGCCTGATTCCAGGACAGACAAGGTGAATTTGGCCGTATGATGTGGACAGAGCCCTCCCAATCTGAGATTCTATGCTAAGCCCATTCCCAGGAGGAGCAGGTGATCCCAGTGAAGGGATTCTCCCAAAAGATGAGAACTCTCAGATCAGAACAGGAGGAATTATCTCCTGCAACACCATCCCCCCTGTTTTACAGGTGGGGAAACAGAGACCCAAAGAGGGGAAGTGTCTCACCCAAGGCTACACAACTAGGTAGATTCAGGCCTTAAGCCAAAAATTTCTGGACTTGGAGTCAGGAGATGATCGGATTCAAATCCCACTCCTGATACTTCTTATGATGTGAGCAAGTCACAATCCACCAAAATTAAAAAAAAAAATCAGACTCTCTGAACTGGCAAGAGACCTCAGAACCACCTGGATAGAAATCCCCACTACTGCATCTCCAACAATTTTTTGACCAACCTCTACTTGCATACCTCTGTAGATGAGAAACTCATTACCTATCATGGTAGCCCATTCTACTTTGAGACTCATTGTTAAGAAGTTTTTCCTAACATCAAACTGACATCCACCTCTCTGTAACTCCACTCTGACCCCATTGCTCCCGGTTCTGCCCCTGGGGGCCAAACACAAGTCTCCACGTGGCAAGTCTTCAGATACTTGACCACACTTATCCTGTCTTCCCCCATACCCTGAATCTTCATTTCTCCAGGGCCAAGTATGCTCAATCAATCCTTGAGGCATGGACTCTAGGCCTTTCACCATCCTGACTGCCTTCCTCCAGACAATCTCCAGCTAGTTAAAGTCCTTTCCACACTGTGGTGCCCAGAACAGGACACTGTAGCCCATATGAGGTCTGATCAGGACCAAGGACAGAGAGATGCCCACCTCCTGATTCCTGAGATCTAACACTTTCTTAACACAGCCCAGGACTGAACTCCGTTTGCCTCATCTTTAAAAGGGAGGTGATAATATCTAGTCTGTTGGCATCACTGAGGTGGTGGTTCTGTTAGGTTCTCTGACACTCTCTATTAAACCAAGATAGCTCGGCATCCATCAGTCTGTGCCACAGGAGGAGTCACTGAAGCAACTAAGGGCAAATACCCATAGAAGAGAAGACTCAGGGGAAAGTGAGAGCTATGTTCCCAAATGGAATGACTGGGCTGTCATATGGCCCCAGGGGGCAGAGCCAGGAGCAATGGGGCGAGGAGGAGTGAGAGGAAATAAAATTGCAAAGAGACCAATTTAGGAAAAACTTTCTATCAGTAAAAGCCATTCCCAAATGGAATGTGCTGCCTTCTGAGGAGGTGGGTGCCCTTTCCTTGGAGGGCTTTTTCATCCATGGGTTGGACTAGACAGCCCACCAAGATCCTTTCCAGCTTTCATTGCGTGAGTCTCTGATTTCTTCCTCCAATCAATCAGTAAGATCCAGCTGAAAGCCTCCCTAATCATCAGCACCCCTGTCGAGCTGAGTCAAGCCGAGCGGAGCTGGGTGTCTGGATGTGACTTGTCATGGGAGCTGAGCTAACCTGTCACATCTCCCATCTCCTGGAAAGTCCTCACCTGGAGTTGAAAGATAAATATTGCATCTGTGAGTCTCTCTGTCATGACTCAAATCACTTTCAAATTGTCTTTGCCTAACAATGTTCAAATTGTTCTAATGGAGGAGAAAATGGTAGTTTCAGGCCCAGGCATGTCACTTTCAGTGAGTAATTTCCATACACTTGTTATTGCTCAGTGCTGAAGACAAAAGAAGGACTCCAGGCTTTCCCGGCACCCGCATCCCTACAGGCTTGGAGACCCTTACTCTGCCCAAAGAGTCTAGGTAGGGTGTGTCAGACTCACTGCTCAGAGGGTTTGGCGAGCTCTCACTTAACCACCTCATTTTACAGATAAAAGAATCAAGATGACAGAAGGAAGTGAGTTGTATAAGGTCATATATGTAGAAAAGTATAGAATTGAAATCTAAACCCAGATCCTGATTCCAAATCCAAGACTCTCCATTTCCGTATACTCTGAGAGACGTGTTCTAGAGTGTGGAAGGTCAGGCTGTATGGGCACTTATTGGATGGATTATAGAGATAACTCTTGAGCAGGTGTGGACTGGACTAGAGGATGCAGAGGGTCATCTCAAAGTCTGTGATTCAGTTGTTCGTACTCTTTAATACCAGTATAATCAGGGGCAACCTCTCTGGGCCTCTGTTTTCTCACCTGTTCACAATACAGACAGTTCTTTGTACACCTTAAAGTACTGGAGAAATGGGAGCTATTGAGGCTGTGGATAGTCTTGGACTTGGATTCAGTAAGCCCTAGATTCAAATTCTGCCTCAGATATTTTCTAGTTGTATGTCTTTCAGCAAGTCACTTAACCTCTGTCTTTCTCAGTTTCTTCATCCTTAAAATGGATGTAAAAATAACACTTACCTCCTAAGGGGATTTTGAAGATCAAATGAGAACGTATCTACAAAGTGCTTTACAAACCTTAAAGATCTATATGAATGAAAATTACTGTTATTATTATTTTATACAAATGGGAGTTGTGATTATAATTTTGATTATATGGAAAGAATTCTTGTTTTGGCACAGATTGGACCAGATGCCTTTGGGGTCCCTTCCGACTCAGATAGTCTGGGATTCTATAGCAATGTGCTAGTTCAACCTCCTCATTTTACAGTTGGGGAAACTGAGGTATGAAGAAGGGGAAGGTCATACTGCTAGAAGGTGACCAAGAAAGAAAAGAATGAGGATTGAATGATCTCTATGGCTAATCTATGACAGTCAGATTCTGAGGTGTGGAAATTTTCTCATCTTTTCCTCTTGGTTCAGCCCCATCACCCATGGCTTAGTACAAAAGGGGGGAGTCCACCCCCATCATCCCCATCCTCCCATCCCACCATCCTCAGGTACATCTGATGGAGGTTAACAAACATGGCTTGAAGAGAAGGGGTTGGGAGCCAACAGGAAAAGAGAGTCTCGCCAGGTCTCACTTAAGTGATTTTTTGGCAGAAATCAAATTAACGGAGAGAAGAGGGTTTGCTGACAAGCCGCTCTATCATTCCCTGGGGCAGAAGAGGCTTGTTCTGCATGCCACCGTTTCTAGGAGCCCTTCATCAGATGATGATAAATGACATTTTCGTTTGAAAAGAAAATATTAAAAAGTTTTGATTTGCAAGAGCAAGTTTGAATAAATATATTATTACATCTTGTCACTTGTTCAACTCTGAGAAAACAATAATAACAAATAATAGTAATAATATCGGGGTCAAAGTTCCCTGATTTTCACTTCTCTCGATGTGACATGCTTATTTTTCCCATAGCTAAAATGGACCTTAGGGACCATCTTGCCTAAGTCCTAGGTATATACGGGGATACTGAGGCCCAGAGAGGTCATATAACACAGGTAACAGACCCAGTACACAAATCTGACTTCACATTCATCCCTAGTGGATTGAACACTGGGCCTGTAGTCAGAAAGAACTGGGGTGGAATCCTGCCTCTCCTACCAGACAAGTGACCTTGGGCATATCACTTAGCTTCCCCAGGACTCAGTTTCCTCTTCTGTAAAATAGAGATAATAACAGTAGCTACTTCTGAGGGTTGTTGTGAGTTTCAAATGAGATAATTGTAAAGTGCTAAACATAGTGTCTGGAAAATAGTAGGAGCTTAATAAATGCTTATTTCTCTCCTTCCTTCCTTGAAAGCCCTGAAAAGGCAAAGGCTAAAGTTTTGAATAAAATATGATAACAGGGTTAAAAGCTGGAAACATATGTAATTTGTCATTTGGCCTTGCCCAGGCAGGCAGGGGCCTTACAAAGAGAGTGTCAGAACTAAGGGACACCTAGAACATAGAATTTCGAGTGGCCGAGCTGGGAAGGTCCTTAGAAATCATTTTGCCCAATGTTCACTATACCACTGGGGCCCAGATGGGGAAGGGAAGCAAATAAGCATTTTTGCAGCTTCTGCTATGTGCTAACCACTTTTCAGATGTTATCTCATTTGATCCTCCCAACAACCTTCCAAGGACCCCATTTTACAGATTGGGAAACTGAGGCAAACAGAGGTTAAATAACTTTGCCCAGGTCACACAGTAAGTACTGGAAGTTGGGTTTGAATTCAGGTCTTCCTGACTCCAGGCCCAGTGTCCAGTGCTCTGTCCACTGTACCACCTAGTTTGCCCAAGGTCACACAGCAAGCTCCTAGCAGAGAAGCCTGGCCTCCCAGACACCCCAACCACTGCTCTTTCCCCCAGAACCATGCAATCATCTTTCATATACAGTATTTTCATTTTTGATTAGCAATTGAAATCACTAAAGAGTGAAGTCCCAAGTGGAGCCCAAACCAACAGTCATGGCCCCCAATCGCATGGAACTCAGTGACCCCACCACAGGCCTGATCTCCTCATCAGATATTTTGTCCATCAGACTTCTGCAGCAAGAAGTTCCTTCAGCATTCCTCCCTGTTTTCATTTTCATCTCAACAAGTCATTCAACTTGTCTAACACTAATGCAAAATTATGAAAAACAATCAAAGGCTAAAACTCAGGTTATTAAAATGCATGGGGACTAATTATTGATCTGATGATTGTCTACCTAAAACAAGCACGCCTGACTGGAGGAGGATGTTTGAGGAGCATTAATATACATGCGTGTGTTGTGTAGTGTCTAAATTGGAAGTTGGATTTGCTCCTCATTGTCTGATGATCCCTGGCTCCAGGCCACCCAATGTGTGATTTCTTCTTCAACCCAATTATTAATTTCTGTCAAATTAAACCTAGAATGACCTTCTCCCCCCCTAGGAGCAGCCACAAAGAGGAAATTCAAATGTGAAGCACTCTCTCTTAGAAAAACTTTGCACTTGAGCTCATAACAAGCAAATCAATCTTCATCCTGCCCACTATGGATAGCTACAGTGGTGAGTGGGTGCTGGCTGAGTGGGGCTCATCAAGGCAAAGAGCTGGACTCAAGAAGCAGGGCAGAGAGTGGTATAAGGCACCGGGCAGGGCTGAAGAGACAGCAGCAATGAGAAAGGATCTGGGAGAGATGTGAAATTTAGTAGGCCACTGTAGTAGGATGAGAGAAGGCCTGAATGAAGGTAGCAATTGGATGGGTTTTCTGCAAGTGGATGGATGATACAGATGCTGAGCAGGTGTGATTGACCACATTTATCAACCAATTGAACATGGCAGTTGAGGTGGGGTGTGTGGTATGGTGAGAGAGAGTGAGGAGCTGAAAATGACTCTGAGATCATGAGCCTGGGTGACTGGAAGGATAGACAAGGGAGTTTAAAATTTTGTCATCTATAAATAGGAGACTCTAAGCTGCCTCACTCTCTATAGGGAATTCTGCTTGGACTTGGCCACTGTTCTGGATTACCTTCATGAGGGTAGAGAGCACCTTTGTCCAGCATACATTTCCATGTTTTAGCACTAGTTTAATGTAGATCATCAGAGTATCACCGAAAAAGATTATTGCCAGTGTTTGATCATTGAAGAAATCTTCCACAATTTTGGCATATGCATAGAAGACCTCCTTGGTGGAGGACTGCCTTGAAAGGGAGTGTTTTGTCTGACCCATTCACAGGTAGCGTTCTTTAAAAATAGACAACAAACAGTAATCACAGTGGGGCCTTGTCTAAGCTCCATCTTTCAGTGATTTTGTGAAGCTAAAGATGTGACCTGCTGTGAAACATCATTTGAGAAAGCCTGCCTGTCTCCTTGTAGTAACTTCATCACTTCCTTTCTGCTAAAATAGAAGCAGCTTCATTTTTTGTGATGTTGTGGGTACTTGCATACTATGGCTGAGGAGTCTTCATTCTTTTCTTGAAGAGAGAATTCAGAGTCTGTGAACTGGAAGGGACCTCAACAGCTACTGGGTCTGACCCACTCCCCAAAGGAATCATTCATGACCTGGAGGTAATGAGGCTTCTGGGCAATTCTAGAAGTTTCAGGCCTCTTATCATTCCTTATTCTTGAACCATATATTTCAACATGTATATTTTTCCATTCCTTATGTTTGCCCACCTTTTCATTCAAGTCACTGAGTCAATGAAGGATGGATAAAGGAACTTGGGAGCATATCCTATGAGGATTTGCTGAAAAAACTGGGGGATGTTTAACCAGGAGAAGATAATTCAGTGTGGTGGGTACCTCCGTTCCCTATATTTGAAGGGTTGTCACTTGGAAAGGGGTTCAGATTGTTTTCTTTGGCCCCGGAGTAGAAAACCAAGAATGGGGAAAATTGCAAAGAGGTAGGTTGAGGCTTCTTGTCAAGAAGAATTTCCTAACCATGAGAGTTATGCCATAGTGGGATGGCCTGATTTGTAATGGTTTTTTTTGGGGGATGGTTCTACTAAACTGGGGATCTCTAAGCAGGGGGTGGTTGACTCCTCGCCAGGTGTGTGATAACAGGTAGTCCTTTTGGGTATGGATTGAACCAAAAGGCAGCTGAGGTCCTGTCTGACTCTCCAATTCTATGGTTCTATATGAAAGTATGTATTGACTTAATTTAGAAGAGGGGATTGTCATCTTTTTTGTGTAATGGCTCCCTCCAGGAGTCTAATGAAGCCTAGGAACCGCTTCTCAGAATTATGTTTATAAATGCACAAAATAAAATACAAAGGGCCATGAGGGAAACTAATTCTATTGAAATGCAATTCTCAAAAGACGTTTTTTAAAAAAGCTTATGAAGCTCAGGTTAAGAACCCCTGATTTAGAAATTCATAGAATTCCTCCCCTTTTTATCCTCTGCTACAAATGTTGGTACATAAGCTGCAGTAATTTTCCTGATGATCAGCTATCCCATTAAATGATGTTTCCACTTATTTTCGGGGTTCTGATTGAATTGACTACTCTACCAACTCCATTCTTTGTCTTTCCAAGGAGAACTTGGGGTCCTCCTTCCGCTGAGGTGCAGCTTTTGCTTTCTAGCTTCATTTGTCTTGAGAATGGCTGGAGGGATATGACCTAGCCCCTCTAATAGCAGCTTCACTTGTTGGTCATTAGACAAGGCTCTCACATTTAGAGAACCAATGGCTATGTAACTGTTTGGAGTTAGTCCCCAGATGGGTGATTCTGAATACTCTCTGCCCCCTTTCCTACTGAGCACCCTCAGTCACTCTCCCTCTGTCTCTCTCTCTGTCTCTCTCTCTCCCTCCTCTCTCTCTCTGTGTCTCTCTGTCTCTGTCTCTGTCTCTCTGTCTGTCTGTCTGTCTGTCTCTCTCTCTCTCCTACACTCCCTCTCTTTCCCTCCCCTTTATCTCTCTCTGTCTCCCTCTACCATTACTATTAAAGCAGAAGGGACCCTAGGAGACAAAGGGCCATTTTTGTATTATTTTTTTTGTGCATTGCCATGGCCCAAGAATTCATCATTCAATGACTACCCTCATGGATAACCTCTACGCTCATCGAGGTTGGTCTTTGGAAATTATATTCTCTCAATTACTAGGACCAGATGATGTGACCTTCCAGATAAGTAGAACTTTCCAGAGCTTGAATTCATAGCTCTTAATGCATAGTTAACCCAGGGTACTCCTACACTACGCTGAAGCCCTAGTGTAGGATTGAGGAGTTTCAATCAACTAGGCAAGCAACAGGCATTTAAGTATCTTCTATGTACCAGGCATTGTGTGAGGACCAGGGATACCAAAATAAAATAGTCTCTGCCCTCAATGAGCTTCCATTCTGATGAGAGAGACAATACACAAATGTATAATCATATGTAGAGCACACAAAAAGTAGTTATAAGGTAGCCTGGGGTGGGTGTGGGGGGACGGAGACTGGCAGCTAGAGGGACCTGAAAGACCCATTTATAGCACTAAGACTTGAAGGAATTCAGGGATTCTAAAAGGTGGAGATGAAGAAAGAGAGAGAAAGGGGCAAGGAGGGAGAGAAGGGGAGGGAGAGAGAGATAAGGGGGAAGGGAGAGAGAGAGAGAGAGAGAGAGAGAGAGAGAGAGAGAGAGAATGTGTGTATGTGTGTGTGTGTGTGTGTGTGTGTGTGTGTGTGTGTGTGTACAGGAACAGGTATGATATTTGTCAATACAAAGTCATGAAGATGGGAGATAAGGTATGTATTAGCAACAGCAACATGTATGACTGAATTGTAAAGGGAATGGAGGGGAGTGATGTGCGAGAAGGCTAGAAAGGTAGAATGAGACTAGATTGTGAAAAGCTTTAAATGTCCAGCAGAGGAATTTATGCTTGATCCTATAGGTAATAGGAGACATGAGTTTACTGAAGATTTCAACGACATGGTCAGATGTGTACTTTAGGAAAGTCCCTTTGGCATCTGTTTGAAGGATATGAAGAGATGTTGTAGAAATAGAAGTGAGAAGACTTGGGTCAAATCTATTGAGATTAAATTTCACAGACAGAAATGTAAATTCCCACACCTGGGTTCAAAAAGCCAATGTTGTCCCTCCTATTCCTTATGGTTCTAGATTTGGCACATCTATATGAATAGTGTTCTGACTCCTTCATTTTCAAATTACAACCTCTTCATAGATTGGCCAGTCTCTATGTCAACATAACTTGAACAACCTTTCTCTTTTTTTATAGGTTACATTGCTAGCGAAGAGCCCGTAAGTTCTGTGTATTAAATCATGATCCAGAAATCCAAATTCCATTCTCAGGACACATATTTCCAGCCAGATGTTCATTTCCCAAATGTGCCTTCCTTCTTTGAAGCTCCTATGTTTATGTGGCCAGATGGATGAAAATGTTACCAGTGCCACCCTGATGTTCACTTTTGCCCCAAACTCTATCATCCTTTTTCAGTTTCCTTTTTGATGGCTTTTCCCCCAGCATGCATCAGCAGGATTGGGTGGTGGTCAGCAGATTTGATGTGTTTCACGTAACCTTAAGAGAAGGTCTTCTCATACTTTAAGAAGAAGACATAAAATATTTCTTTTGTTCCTTTCCAGAAGATAAAGAGCTGCCTTGGGATACCTTAGCAGGAAATTATCAGCCTCAACTAGTCTTCTCTCTCCAGTCATTCTTGGGTGGCCATACACTAGATGACATCAACTGCATCACCTGAGTCTTTGGAGGTATGAGGAGTTGCATCCTCCTAATATCATTCTCCTCCATCTGCAGGAAGAACCTCATAGCTATTATTATCCAGAAGCTCAGTGGTCCTTCTTTCCCTTGGTCACATTCTTCTGCTCTCTGACCTCCTGATACAGGAGGGCAGCTAGGTGGTGCAGTGGATAGAGCACTGGGCTTGGAATCAAAAAGACCTGAATTCAAATCAGACACTCATTTGCTGTGTGACCCTCGTCAAGTCAGCTAACCATCTACCTTGATTCCCTGAGCTATAAAATAAGGATAACAATAGCACCAGCTTCCTAGGGTTGTTAAGAGAATCAAATGAGATAATATTTGTAAAGTGTTTTTGCACCATGCATTTTCTGCATGATTGGATAGTGATCAGGAAGTCCTGAGTTCAAATCCAACCCCAGAAATTTATTAGCTTGGTGTCCTTGGGCAAGTCACTCAACCTCTGTTTGCCTCAATTTCTCAACTGCAAAATGGGGATAACAAAAGCATTTACCTCCTAAAGCTGTTGTGAAGATCAAATGAGATATCTGTAATGAGCTTAGGACAGTGCCTAGCACATAGTAGGTGCTATATGAATGCTATACTTATGCTTATTAGTCAAGAATTCACCTTTCCCTTTCCACATGCGTTTTCTTCTTTGCCTCTGCCCCGTTTCCTATTTGTAACCTCTGTACTCTGGCCCCACTCTTGAAAGTACTACATTGTCTCTCAGGGTTCCAGGGTACCCCAGATGGGGTTGGTGGGATGTCTCTTTTCTATGCCATTAATTTGAGTTGTGTTCCTATTTTAGGGGCCATTGACTACAATTTCCACTTTCATGTAACCACTTAACATCAGTTAAGCTTTACACAAGACTGTTTACTTTGAAGATAAGGCAAAGAAGAAATGTAGAAAAATTTTTCCCAATACCTCTGGGGCATACTCTTCCCTATATCACCTTGGTGGGAGAGGGAATACAAGTTCCTTCTCAGTTCCTACAGAGCATGACCTCCCCAAGTTCATGTCCAGATCCAAAAGAGGCACAATTGCCAGATTAATCCCTCCACTCATTGTTGGGTGTGTTTGTCCTTCGTTTTTGAAGAGTACCATGACATCAGAGAAATGATGACACAACTTGCACTTGATTTTGTTTTGAGTGAAGAAGAGCTGTGTAAGGTCACCAGCCTCACTTTCTCCTCCTGTACCATCTGCACTGGCAGAGAGAACCAACCTAGACTTTGAGTACTGAGGCTTATTCTCCTGATCTTTTGAAACCCCCAAGGTGAGAGGGTCCATGTCTTTCACTGTACAATGTGAGTGAAGGAGTTACCAACATCTTCCTGTAGTGAATGAGGCAAGGAAAGAGTAGTTGAAGATAAGGTGTCTTTTTGAAAGTCTACAGTTCATCCAACACACTTTTCATCAAGATGGAGCTAGCCACTGGAACTAGTCATATAATAGTAATAGTAGTAATAGTAGTGAAAGTTAGCCCTTTCACGTTGCAACTTTCCCCATCACGGTTTCTTTATATCATGGGTCAGCATAAGAAACTAAATGGAAATTTTGAGGGAGTTTTGTGGTAGCCACAGATGACATAGAGCCTATGACCAGATATTTAACCCAAATTTTACAATCAGGTACTGTAAGCACCCAAAGAAGAAAAAAAATTCAAACTTTTTTCTGATACCAAGGGAGGACCAAAAAATTTTATGTGGATTTTACAGATCACAGAGGGCACTGCACTCCTAACCCCAGCAATGTGGAAGGGATAACTGTAGTAGTAGTAATAGTAGTAGCAGCAGCAGCAGCAGCAGCAGTAGTAGTAGTAGTAGTAGTAGTAGTAGTAGTAGTAGTAGTAGCAGTAGTAGTAGCAGTAGTAGTAATAGTAGTAGCAGCAGCAGCAGCAGTAGTAGTAGTAGTAGTAGTAGTAGCAGTAGTAGTAGCAGTAGTAGTAATAGTAGTAGCAGCAGCAGCAGCAGTAGTAGTAGTAGTAGTAGTACTAGTAGTAGTAGTAGTAGTAGCAGTAGTAGTAGCTAGCATTTATATAGAGCTTTAAGATTTACAAAGCACATAGCAAATATTACCTCTTTTGATTCCCACCATAACCCTGGGAGGTAGGTGCTATTATTATCCCCATTTTACAGATATCGAAACTGAAGTAGACAGAGGCTGACTTGCCTAGAATCACACAAGTAGTCAATATCTAAGGTAGGATTTTAACTCAGGTCTTCCTGAGTCCAGGACGAGTGCTCTATCCACAGCTGTACCACCTAGCTGCCTTTAAAGTCCATGCATACTTCACAATCTCTCTCCAAGATATTTCTCTTAACCATTATCATAATTCTTCTGGAAGTACTTTTTTTCCAGTATTTTTTCCTCCACGTGGAAAGATGTCATCTCTCTTAAATTCTTATCTTGCCTCTTTGCCCATTTCTTTACTTGTCCTCTCACAGGTTCATAGTTAATGGGACCAGTCTTCTGGTTAGTTTTTTCTCCCCCTTTGCATTATTTCATAAAAATTGTTCCTCCCAAAAAGATCTTTCCAGATTATTCTAGATTTTACTTGCCTTTTAGTTAAATTACAGTATTGAATGATATTATTGTACCACAGCTTACTTACCTGTTGGTGGACATTTGGGTTCTTCCTTTCTTTCTTTCTCTTCCTTCCTTCCATTGCAATTACATATAATGCTGTTACAAATATCTTTGAAGAGATAATTTGTTGTTTATTTGTTCTGATAAAGCTTTCAGTATATATGCTTAGCAAGGGAATTATTGGTTCAACAGGTATGATTATTTTTTTCTCTTTTTTAAAAATTTTTTTATTTAACTTTTAACATTCATTTTCACAAAATTTTGGTTTACAAATTTTCTCCCCTTTTATCCCCTCCCCCCCAAACACCAAGCATTCTAATTGCCCCTATGACCAATCTGCTCTCTCTTCTATCATCCCTCTCTGCCCTTGTCTCCGTCTTCTCTTTTGTCCTGTAGGGCCAGATAGTTTTCTATACCCCTCTACCTGTATTTCTTATTTCCTAGTGGCAAGAACATTACTCGACAGTTGATCCTAACACTTTGAGTTCCAACTTCTTTACCTCCCTCCCTCTCCACCCCTTCCCTTTGGAAGGGAAGCAATTCAATATAGGCCAAATCTGTGTAGTTTTGCAAATGACTTCCATAATAGTTGTGTTGTATAGGACTAACTATATTTCCCTCCATCCTATCCTGTCCCCCATTACTTCTATTCTCTTTTGATCCTATCCCTCCCCATGAGTGTTGACCTCAAATTGCACTCTCCTCCCCATGCCCTCCCTTCTATCATCCCCCCCACCCTGCTTATCCCCTTATCCCCCACTTTCCTGTATTGTAAGATAGGTTTTCATACCAAAATGAGTGGGCATTTTATTCTTTCCTTTAGTGGAATGTGATGAGAGTAGACTTCATGTTTTTCTCTCACCTCCCCTCTTTATCCCTCCACTAATGAGTCTTTTGCTTGCCTCTTTTATGAGAGATAATTTGCCCCATTCAATTTCTCCCTTTCTCCTCCCAATATCTTTCTCTCTCACTGCTTGATTTCATTTTTTTTTTAAGATATGATCCCATCCTCTTCAATTCACTCTGTGCACTCTGTCTCTATGTGTGTGTGCGTGTGTGCATGTGTGTGTGTGTAATTCCACCCAGTACCCAGGTACTGAAATGTTTCAAGAGTTACAAATATTGTCTTTCCATGTAGGAATGTAAACAGTTCAACTTTAGTAAGTCCCTTATGACTTCTCCTTGCTGTTCACCTTTTCATGGTTCTCTTCATTCTTGTGTTTGGAAGTCAAATTTTCTTTTCAGCTCTGGTCTTTTCATCAAGAATGCTTGAAAATCCTCTATTTCATTGAAAGACCAATTTTTCCCCTGAAGTATTATACTCAGTTTTGCTGGGTAAGTGATTCTTGGTTTTAGTCCTAGTTCCTTTGACTTCTGGAATATCCTATTCCATGCCCTTCGATCCTTTAATGTAGAAGCTGCTAGATCTTGTGTTATCCTGATTGTATTTCCACAATACTTGAATTGTTTCTTTCTAGCTGCTTGCAATATTTTCTCCTTGACCTGGGAACTCTGGAATTTGGCCACAATGTTCCTAGGAGTTTCTCTTTTTGGATCTCTTTCAGGTGGTGTTCTGTGGATTCCTTGAATATTTATTTTGCCCTCTGGTTCTAGAATCTCAGGGCAGTTTTCCTTGATAATTTCACGAAAGATGATGTCTAGGCTCTTCTTTTGATCATGGCTTTCAGGTAGGCCCATAATTTTTAAATTGTCTCTCCTGGATCTATTTTCCAGGTCAGTTGTTTTTCCAATGAGATATTTCACATTATCTTCCATTTTTCCATTCTTCTGGCTTTGTTCTGTGATTTCTTGCTTTCTCATAAAGTCCTTAGCCTCCATCTGTGCCATTCTAATTTTAAAAGAACTATTTTCTTCAGTGAGCTTTTGAATCTCCTTTTCCATTTGGCTAATTCTGCTTTTGAAAGCATTCTTCTCCTCATTGGCTTTTTGAACCTCTTTTGCCAATTGAGTTAGGCTAGTTTTCAAGGTGTTATTTTCTTCAACATTTTTTTGGGTCTCCTTTAGCAGGGAGCTGATTTGCTGTTCATGCTTTGACTTCATGTCTCTCATTTCTCTTCCCAGCTTTTCCTCCACCTCTCTAACTTGATTTTCAAAATTCTTTTTGAGCTCTTCCATGGCCTGAGCCCATTGGGTGGGCTGGGACACAGAAGCCTTGATTTCTGTGTCTTTGCCTGATGGTAAGCATTGTTCTTCCTCATCAGAAAGGAAGGGAGGAAATGCCTGTTCACCAAGAAAGTAACCTTCTATAGTCTTATTACTTTTCCCTTTTCTGGGCATTTTCCCAGCCAGTGACTTGACCTCTGAATATTTTCCTCACACACACCTGGCCTCCTGATCTTCCTAGCCAGCGTTTGGGGTCTGAGATTCAAATGCTGCTTCCAGCCTCAGGGCTTTGGGCGGGGGCAGGGCTGCTATTCAGTGTGAGATTAAGTTCAGATACTCAGGTTGGGGCAGGGCCGCCTCTCAGGCTCAGTTCCCTCAGGGAAGTTTATGCACAGACCTTCAACAATGGATCCAGGCTCCTGCCTGCTGGGGGAGCCCCGGTCTGCCTCCACCCCTCAGCTTCTGTCTTCCAAGGGGGCCCGAGCCATGGGGGCACCCCACTCCCCCTCAATCTGCCAAAGAGACTCTCTCACCGACCCCCATCACCTGTGGGTGGAGGGACTTCTGCGGCCGCTGGAGATCCCGTCCCTGAAGCCTGCTCGGATCTGTTCCTCTCGGTGCCGTGGCCGCGGCAGGGCTGTACTCAGCTCCCAGTCCCGGCGCCCAGTCCGCAGCGCAAAGGACCTTTTGTGAGAGGTTTGCAGGTCTCTCCGGAACAGAAATCTCCCTCTCTCCAATGTTCTGTGGCCTCTGGGTGCAGAATTCGCCGTGAGTTACTTCTTTGTATTTGTTCTATGGGTTGTGGGTTCGGAGCTATGTGTATGTGCGTCTTTCTACTCCGCCACCTTGGCTCCGCCACCAGGTATGATTATTTTTATAACGCTATGTACTGCTGGATTATTTTCCAAAAAGCTTTTACAAGTTTGCAAGTCCACCAACAATGAAGGAGTGTGAACAGTGGTGAAGCCATTGCACTTGGAGTCAGGAAGACCTGGATTCATATCCCACCACCAACACTCACTGGCTGTGTGATCCTGGACAAGTCTTTCAATTTCTCTGTGGCTCAGTTTCCTCTTTTGTATAATGAGAAGGTTGGAGAGATCACTTCTAACTAAGATCCCTAGATTTATCACAGCTAGAATTTGAACTCTGCTTGTCTGACCTTATACCCAGGTTGCTGTGTGACTCAGGGATGAGAGAGAGCTCAGGACTGGCTTGGTTACCACACTATCTCTCCTCAGATTCTGCAGTGGCCCCTGGTCAAACCTTTGCCACTCTCCCAATCCTTTGCTGGCAGGAGTGGAAAGAGAAGGTGCCCAATCCCTCCCACTCCCCCACCCTGGGGCAGGCACCCCATTCCTCCTCCTGCAGCTCTTGTCTTTAATTTTGCAAATCCTTACCCCAACGCCCCCACCAGCATGGGGCATCTTTTATGCATGACTGGCCCCGCAGCGCCAGCTAGTTGCTATGCGACAGATGAACCGGCTCCACAGGGGCCTGACATTAGCAAAAGCAAATTGACCAGAGGGACAGAGATATAACTTGAAGAGCAGCCAGAGTCCTCCCTGCCTTGGCTCCAGAAGGATTCCCATATTAGTGGGGGGGCAGCATCCCCCATGCACCCACCTGGGGCCCTGGGGTAGCAGCACCTGGCCTATGTGCCATCCATCACCCTCTCCCAGCTCTCCTCTTCTTGGCCTCCACCTCAGCCCAGGGTGGAGGGACGAAACTGAGGGCAGGGGAGAGCCAGAGTCCTCAGGAAGGCCCTGATAGCTGACCAGCACAAGACTTCTGCAACAAGGACAGTCAGGGGCAGGGCAGGAACCTTGGCCTGGGAGTGAAGAAGCCTGGGCCTTGGTCTCAGCTTTGCTACTGATACTCTGAGGGTGTATCATCTTGAGCATGTATTTGAACTAGGTGGGCTTTAAGGCCTCTTTCAGCTCTGGCACTCTGTTCTAAGCTCCCTCCCAGCACTGATATTTCCTATTCTAAACTCCCTCTCAGCCTTGACATTTCTTGTTCTAAGCTCCCTCTCAGCACTGACATTCCCTGTTCTAAGTTTCCTCCCAGACCTGACATTCTCTATTCTCTGGACATTCTCAGCCCTGACATTTTACACCGTATATTCCAAGGACTCTAAGCTTTACTGTTCCTTATTCTAAAGACCTTTCTAACTCTGATATTCCATCAATCACAGATTCAGAACTGGAAAGGAATTTTAGAAACCACTGAGTCCAACCCTCACCCCCTTTTTAAAGATAAGGAAATTAAAGATGGGGTTAAGTGACTTGCCCAGAGTCGAGTAACTGCCTGAGGCAGGATTTGAACTCAGGTTTTCTTGCCTTCAAGTCCAGTGCTCTATACACTTCATCACCCAGCTCTCTTGAGGGCTGAGCCCTCCACTATCTCGATCTCCACTTGCCCTTGCCTCAGAACCCTCCACACTGAACCTTTAGAATTTATGGTCCTCATCCCTTCCCTAGAAAAGGAGGGAGCATGTTCCAGGCATGGATGAGGGTCAGTACAGAGACAGGGAGATGGGAAATGGTGCACTGTGTGTGTAGAACAGCAAGAAGGACAATGTGGCTGGATCAAAGAATACATGAAAGGGAGTCATGAATAAGAAATCTAGAAGAGAATGTAGAAAGGGCAGCTAGGTGGTGCAATGGCTAGAGCACCAGGCTTGGAATCAGAACCTGAGTTCAAATCCAACTAGCTGTGTGATCCTGGGCAAGTCACTTAACTCTGAAAGAGTTAAAAAAAAAAAGAAAAGAAAAGAAAAGAAAAAGAAGTGTGTGGGAACCAGGTTGTAAAAGAGTCTAAATCCTCAACTGAGGAGCAAGCTTGTACTTGATCCTAAAGGAGCCAATGGAGTCTACTGGAGACATGTGCTTTAGGAAAATCCCTTGGGCAGCCCTGTGAATGACAGTCTGTAGTACAGAGAAGCAGAGAGGCCAAGTAGAGAATAACACAGACTGTAGAATGCAAGAAATGAGAGGGACCTTAGCAACTTATCTACTGAAAGCCCTTCCTTTCAAACACAGTGATTGATTAATCAATTCAAATTAAATCCATTCAGAAACATGTATTAAGTGCTGGGCACTGAAAACGAAAATGGAAGAAACATGCATACTACTGGGTAGATACAACATGAACATAGACATGAAATAACATGAGGTAGAGAATACACTAACCAGGAAAGATTCCCAGAAGGAAGTGGCTTCTGAAGGAAGCAAAGGCATCTAAGTGGTAGAGGTGACATGTTAGGCATGAGCATAAGCAAAGGTGCAGAGGCAGGAGATGAGGTTGTGAACTCAGAATGTCTAGTAGATCAGGTGGGCTGAAAGAGAGAGGAATGTTCAAGAAGGTTAGAAATCCAGGTGGAAAATAGGCTGCAGAGGTCATTAAATCCAGCTGGAAAAAAAAGATGGTTTGGGTTTTTTTCCCGAAAAGGTAATAGGGAACCAACGAAGATTTTTGATCAAGACAGTGACAAAATTAGAATATTGTTTTTAAGAAGGTCCAGAATATCAAGGGAATTAATGAAAAGAAATGTTAGGGAAGGTGGCCTAGCCATACCAGCTCTTATATTGTATTATAAGCTGCTATCATTAAAACCACTTGGTACTGGCCAAGAAATAGAGGGGTAGATCAGTAGAACAGTTTAGGTATACAAGACAGTAGTCAGTGATTATAGCAGTCTACTATTTGATAAACCTGAAGATCCCCATCATCTGGGATAAGAATTCACTGACAAAAACTGCTGATAAACTGGAAAATAATATGGCAGAAAATGGGCATAGAGCAACATCTGACATTGTATACCAAAATAAAGTCCAAATGGGTATATGATCTAGGTATAAAGGCTGATACAATAAACAATGGCCTTGTTGTTATGTTTCTTCATTCATCCTCATTAATGGTGAATCTTGGTGAATGGTGGGTCAATCCTCCCAATCTGTATCATGAGCCTCTTGTATGGTTCTCCTCCATCAGAATGAGTGGAATTGTAGCTCTGGCTATCCTGTTATTTTACTCAGAAGATGGAAAATTCCTCCTGGAGTCCCTGGGAATCATCTCAAGGCCTGTCTGTCTTCCTGGGTAGGTTCTATCTGGAGAAAACGTTCTCTTGTTCCCCCAAGACATCCCATTTCTGTGTCAAGGTTGTAAGATCTCTCTGCTCCTGTTTCCACCTATTGGTGTCTCCTGCAAGCTCTTGGGGAGGAAGCAATAACCTCTTTTTCAGACTTAGGGAAATGTGACAGACAAGATCATGAGACCAAAGAAGCAAATATATGGTTGTCAGAATAAACATGGGTTTTTGAGTGAACTGCCCTTCAATTTCCAGGATGATGCTGAAAAATGTTTTCTTGTTTGTTTTCTGGTTCTAGACCTGATGACCCCAGAAGTATGAGGAATTCTCTGTGTGGAAATTGCCTTCATTGGTGCAGATCTGCACTGTTTTTTGGCTTTATAGGTCTTAGAGAGATTCCTGGAACACTGAGGTTAGTAACTTGTGCAGAAACTCATAGCCAGGCAGCTTGGTGGGTGGTGCAGTGGATTAAGGGTTAGACTTGATGTAAGAAAAACCTAAATTCAAATCTTCCCTTAAATATTAACTTGATGTATGGCCCTGAGAAAATCTTTGTGTCTCAGTTTCCTGATGTGATAATAATAGCAGCTGTCTCCCAGAGCTATTGTGCAGGTCAATGAGATCACATCATACAGTCTTAAAGTGCTGCTATTGTTATGTGATGGACAATCACCTCCCCACCCTGTGTGGTTCTTGTCCACATCCTCTCCTATGCTAATCGCTGGAGGAACCTCCAATGCATGGCTGGTGGAGGGGAGGGGCAGGGCTTCTTCAGTTTCTCCTGACATCTTGAGGATACTGGTGGAACACATGAGCAGAAGACCCGGGCCATCCACCTCCAGGCAACCAGCTCATCTGCTTTCCCTGATGACCTTCTTTCTGGCACATCTTTGGACCTCTTTAGCTGTCATATTCTCCAAGAGGTGCCCTCCATGCCCTTTCCAAGAGCTTGCTGTGGTTGTCTAGTCATTGTTTTCTGTTGTGTCTGACTCTTCACAATCCCATTTGGGGTTTTCTTGGCAGAGGTACTGAAGCGGTTTGCCATTTCCTTCTTCAGTTCATTTTACATAGGAGGAAACTGAGGCAAACAGGACTAAGCGACTTGACCAGGGTCACACAGTTTGTAAGTGTCTGAGGCTGGATTTGAACTCAGGTCTTCCTGACTCCAGGTCCAATGCTCTATCTATTGTGTCATCTAGCTGCCAAAGAGGTATGTGCTTAATTCTTTGGAGGATACATTATTCCATGTAATGTAGTCATACAATGCTGATAGGATATTATAGTCATACAATGATACTGATGGAATATTCTGAAATGATAGGTCTTTATTTCTGGGAAAAGTTTGGGGTCATTAAGAGAACTTTGCAATTTCTAAAGGCCATCCAGTCTGAATTCCTTGTGTTCACTTATGGTCCCAACTTGGTCATTTGTATTGTCTACCCAATATATGTATAAGAAAAGCTCTACAGGTTGTCCACTAACTGTATGGCATGAAGTGGGAACTAGACCTTTGTGATCCACTTGGTTTTTCCTGTGTAGCTGGTTAAGATGAAATCTTTTGATTAGCTATGGATCTCATTCAGGAAGTTTAGCAATGCTCTAGGGCTTGAGGCCATTAGCACCATTTCTTTCACAAATACGAATCCCTGAAGAGCCTCACAATCCATAGGGAATCCTTTGATTTGGATTCTGTGCTAGATTACCTCCATGACTGTCGTGAACCCTTTTGGTGAGCTCGTATCTCCCTTTTCTATGCCTTGCCTGAAGGTTATGATCATGAATGAGATTATCCCTTCTGAAGTGACTTTCCAAACTTCCACTCAGTTTTACTGGCTGGGTCTCCAGATTACCAACATATCTAGATTTTTTCAAGCTCATAGAATACCTCAGCATCTCCATTCTCGGCACAGATGTGGGCATAGGCAATGTCATGGGAACTTTTTGCTCCTGCTCACCTTTAGCATCAAACGCCAGATGACCAGGTGACCCATGAAATAATGTTTCTTGATCTCTTTAGATTCACAATGAAACCATCTGCTTTATTGTTCTCTCAAAGGAGAGCCTGTGCACTATCCTTCCATTAGGATGAATTTCTTTATGTCTCTTGATTTCCTTTATGGCCAGAAGGTCAATACCAGCATGCCTCACTTCTTTCACTTCACTTCATTATAGTATAATGTCATTGGTCATTTAGACAAAGAACTCATGTTTTGGGTATCAATAGCCAAGGTAATATCTATCCACTCTGTCCACATCACTACATGGTAAGAACAGGATCACAGGACCAAGGACACCTTGTATTTGTTCTTTGGCCCATGTCCCATGGGTTGCCAAAGAATTTAGATTTATTCTTGGAAAAGATATTAGGACGATACCTGTTACTGGGACTATACCCTAAGCTTTTCTAGCAGGGTAGACCCTTCTGGAGCTTGTGATATGATGCCACCTAGCCTCAAGAAACCATGATAATCTTATGGCAAGACAAGGTAATGGAGGAAAACTGCTTGTTTCTCTGGGCAGGGAAAGACATGCCTGTCTGCATTCCTGGCTTGTGCATGTTTGGATGAATGTGGACATTCATGCACCACATTTCCCAATAATGTCTCCCCTTTTCTAAGGTCTTTAAGGTTGACAAAACTCATTCATCCCCAAAAACCCAGAGAGAGGGAGGGAGAGGGAGAGGGAGAGGGAGGATTCTTGTCCCCATTTTATAAAAGAAGAGAAGGGATCTGGGCCAGTTCATACAGCTCATGAGCACTGGAGGTGAGATTTGATTCCAACTCTCCTGACCCCGGGCCTAGCACTCTCTCAACCGCAAACACTGCTTCACAAAACTTAGAGTTTGATGGGATCCCAGGGAGAGTCTTTTTAAAATCAAACCTTAGGACAAACTGTCTCTTACAGTAGCTTTGAAAAGTGGTCTTGTGGTGTCCCTTGAAGTCATCCAATGCCAGGGTGATCACTACTTCCTAAGGCAGCTCGTTGTGTTTTTAGACATGTTTTACTGTAAGGAAGCTTTCCCTCATGACCACTTTACTGTGCATGGATGTGAATGTGAATATGCAGTTGCCTTCTCTACTCTGGTCATATGTGCCTCTACTTACCTGTGAGTCATAGCTATGGGCATGTCCTTATGTGTGTATATGTGTGTGTATATATACATATATACATATATACACACACACACACACATATGTATATACACACACATATATGTATATACACAGACATATACATACAGACATAAACATATATAGTATATATGTGTATATATACATAAGTATACAAATACACATGTGTGTGCATATATATATGTATACATGCATATACACACACAAATATACAGAGAAAGTATCACCTGGATGGGCATCATATTTGTGAATTCTTGTGTGTGTTTGTGTGTGTGTGTGTGTGTGTGTGTGTGTGTGTATGTTGGGTGGCATTAGGGAAAGAAGGCTCAGTGTTGAGAAGCATCTAGATGGCACAGTGAATATAGTGCTAAACTTGACTTCAAGTCAGGAAAAGCTGAGTTTAAACCCCATCTCAGGTACTTACTGATTGTATATCCCTGGACAATTCACTGAACCTCTCTCAACCTCAGTTTCTCCATCTGTCAAATGGTGATAACAGAAGCACCTACTTCCCCCCCCCCACCAGGGTTGGTGGGAGGATTAAATGAGAAAACCTACATATAACATTTTGCAAATCTTAAATGCTCACTATTATTAGTATTATTGTCAGTTTAGAAGACTTGAAAGAGAATACAGCAGGGGCTCTCTCTGGGCCACAATTAAGATTCTAACCTGCTCCCCCTGGATGGTACTGAAGTGCTGACACCGTGGTCTTTGTCACCTGAAACTTGCTTGGAATCAACCATCTGCTCTAGCAGGAAGGGTTCTGGCCTCTCTCAGCTGCAGGAGTGGACTGGGAAATGCCTTAATTATCTAGGACCCTCAGATTGATGAGACAGCATTAGTGAAACTGTAGTACACTGCCTGGGGCAGGGCCACCACATGCCAGTGATTAGGCATATCACATGGTGGGGGAGGGCAAGCCCCTCCTTGGCCTGAGGACCCTGGTTCTGAGTGGAGATGAAAATGGGGGCAGAACTCAAAGCCTGTTGGTACCACGGTGTCTGTGGTACCGATTCCAAAGCTGAGATGAGTGGGAGCAAATCCACTAGCATTTATTAAGCACTTATCATGTGCCAACACTGTGCTGGGCACTGGAAATCCTCCTGGCTGGGCAGAGATTCATACCAGGGAAGACTCAGCAATGTCAAGGAAGAGCCAAACCATACAGGGAGCTCCAGGGATCTGCCCATCTATCTGATGCAACTTGCTTCAACCCAATTCAATTCAGTGAGCATTGACTAAATACTTACTATGTGTGATGTGACAGACAAAGTGGTATGGGGGATAGAGGTCAGGCTTCGGTGTCAGAAAAACCTAGGCTCGAGCTTTGTTTCTGATAAATATTAGCTGTGTGATCAAAGGCAAATCATGTCATCTCTTAGTTCCCCAGCCAACTCTCTAAGACAATTAGTTCCATTTGCTGAAGTGCATTCATGGTTTAGCACTTTTGATACCAGGAATTCCTCCCTCACTGATGACATCATAGGTCTATACCAGCCCCCTCCAAAATATGATGGATGTACTCTCCTTGGTGCTAGAGTTACAAAGTTACAAAGATGAAAAACAATGCAATTCATGCCCTCAAAGAACTTGAAAACTACTTGGGAATATGTGATATATTCTTTTTGGCCTCTGAGAACTGGAATAACAGGTTTGAAATCACCAAAAGGCAGATTTGGGCTTGACATGAGGAAGAACTCCCCAGTAATTAGAGTTGTCCCAAAGTGGAGTGGGCTACCTTGTGAAGGCAAGGGTTCTACCTCTTTGGAGATCTTCAAGTGAATGCTATATGTGATCACTTGCCTGGCATGTTATAGTCCCTGAAGTCCTTTCTAACTCTCAAATTCTATGATTTGGTGGTTTTTGCACAATTTGGCATAAAACGACATGAAAGAAATGAAAGGAGACATCAAGACAAGTACTGGAAAAAGAAAAATGAGGAGACTTGTCTGGGAGACTTGAGGGGAGAGCAGTTAAGACTTCATGGAGAAAAAAGCATCTAAATTTGACCTTGACAGATGAGACAGAAGTAAAGTCCTCCATCTTCTTGGAAACTGCACACACACACACACACACACCACAACTCAGCAGAAGCTAGGAAAAAATTTGAACCAGGGAAGCTAGTGCAAATCCTAGTAAAAGGAACTACACCTGGGTAGATACCAGTAAACAGAAGAAAACCCCAAACATAAGAGAGAATAGTGTGGATTAAGAGAAACCAAGAGGTAATTGCAGATGAAAATAATAACTTTACAAGAAGTACAAGTAGAACCACAGATAAAATAATTGTATGACCATAAGAACTGTAAGACTGGCTGGAAGAAAGAAGTTTGGAGACTGAAAAAATTAAATAAAAGTTGAAATAAGAACTGTGGAAGAAAAAAATGGAAAGTGAACAAACAGCTTAAAACAGAAGGATGAAATCCTCAGTCAAGTATAAAATATTTCTTGAAAAAAAATAGAACGGAGCAATCTGAACTCAGTGACTCCATGAGACAAACAAGAAATATTAGAACAAGATCAAAAGACTGAAAAATAGAAGAACATAAAAAATAAATGACAGCAAAACCAACAGGCTTGGTAAACAGATCAGAGAGTTAATTTAAGAAACAACAAACTTCCTGAAAAAACATTGCCAAAGAAATAACTGGATAACTTATTTCAAGAAACCACAAAAGAAAACTGTTCAGAACTATTTGAATTATAAGGAAAACTGGAAAGGGGGGGGGGGGAAATGCACCAAACACCTATCAAAAGAAACCCCAAATTGAAAACTTCCAGGAACATTATAGAGAAAATCCAGATTTCTAAGTCAAAAGGAAAAAATATCCTGCAAGCAGCCAAAAATAAAGAGTTCAAGTACCAAACAGCCATTCCTCAAGATCACGTGAGACTATTTTGCAACCACTTTAAAGGTGGAAAAAAACCACCTTATTATACAATATCCTAAAAGGCAAAAGGATAAAGGCTTAAACCAAGAATAACTTTGCAAGATTGGGTATAAAGCTATAACAAAAATGGATCTTCATAGAGAACTGTCAAGCATGCATGACAAAAACAAAAAGAAAAAAACAACCCAGAGCTGAAGAGGAACTTTGAAATATAAATGCAGGAGACCAGAAAGACCGCACTTCCAACCTTGGTGAGATAGGGAGACTTCATCTCAAACCCAAAACAAAACATACAAATACAGAATCTCACCGTCTAAGTCTTCCGGAAAGAAGAATTTAAATAACACAGGGAATGGGTGTGATTTTGTTCCATTTTCTTAATTATAAGAAAGGAAGAAGGGCAATAGAAAAACAACATACAAGGGAAGAGGTGAGGAAGAATGAGAAAGAACCTGCTTCTTTGCATAATTGGGATACGTGATAAAACGAGTGTACAAATATAGTGAAAGGGGTGGAAAAAGCAGGCATTTCTGAACTTTTTTCATATCTGGAACAGACAAAGGAAGGTTGAACACATAACATGCAGTATCTGTTAGTATTTTACAAAATAAAATAATCCTTTATATTAGGACAAAAAATTAAGAGGTGTAGGAATAAATAGAACATTCCTTAATTTGGTAAATATTATCCATCTAAAACCAAAAGCAAATATTATACATAATGGAGAAATGCTAGAGTCCTTTCTAATGAGATCAGGAATAAATCAAAGATGGTTACTCTCACCACTACTATTTTATATATTTCTAGAAATGTTAGCAATAGCAATAAAACAAGAAAAAGGAATTGAGAGAATAAGCATAGGCAAGAGGAAATACAATTATTACTTTTTCCAAATGATATGATAATTTATTTAGAGAACCCTAAAGATTTAAATAAAATAATTGAAACAGTAACTTCAATACAAATAGCAAAATATCAAATATAAATAAAATCATCAGCTTTTCTGTATATTATCAACAAAAACCAGCAAGAAGAGAGAAAATTATTTTAAAATCACCATATAATATATAAAATATTTTAGTGTATCTACCAAAATATACATAAGAAATATGTGTATACAACTACAAAGCACTCTTTTCAGAAATAAAGACAGTCAATAATTGGAAATACGTTCATTGTTCATGACTGGGGCATGTCAATATGATGAAAATAGCAATGCTACGTAAATTACTGGTGAAACTACCAAAGACTTAGAACTAAAATTTAAAAAAAAACTTCATCTAGAGAAACAAAAGGTCAAGAATATTAATGGTTACATCTGAATACCAATTTTTAAAAAGTGGATAAAGAGACCCAGCAGTACCAAAAACTTGACAACAAGTTAGTAATCATCAAAACTATATTATTTTGGTTAAAAATTAGAAAAGCTGATCAGTGAAACAGTTTAGGTTTGTAAGAACTAGAAACAAGTCACACACTGTATCCAAAAATTCTTTAAAAGCAATAATCTCAAATACTGTAAGGGCTCACTACACAATGAAATTGATGGGAAAACTAATTCAGTAGGGAAGAAGTTAGTCATATTATCTCATACACCAAGATAAACTCTTAATGGAGACAAGCCATATATATAAGGTTATAACATAAACTTGAGGAACAGAAAAAGAAAAAAAACCTTTCACAACATTTAATAGGGAAAGAGTTCTTGAAAAATAAGGGATAGAGAGCATCAAAGAAGAGCAAATAAAATATTTTGATTATGTAAACTGAAAATTTTGCATAAACAAAATCAATGTAATGAGAATTAGAAGGAAAACAACTGACTGGGGAAAGTCTTTTCAGCAACTTTCTCTGACAAAGGTCTGATAACCAAGATATAGAGGGAAGTAATATAACTATACAATAAGAATGATTTTTTCAACAGATAAATCATGAAAAGGGATATGAACAGGCAGGTTTCAAAGAAAAAAAGATAAGCTATCAGCAACCATATAAAAATTTGGAAATCACTAATAATATAAGATATATGAATCCAAGCAACTGTGAAGCTTCATCTCACATTTAACAGATTGGTGAAGATGAAGAGAAAAAAGGAAAAAAATGTAGTGTTGGAAAGACTGCAGAGGGACTGGCACACTAAGGCACTTTGGTGGAGCCATGAATCCACTCCCATCCAACCATTTGGAGCTACCCAAGAGTCATTAGACTGTGCATCCTCTGTGATCCAGATATGCCATTACAAAGAGATCAGAGCAAGAGGGAAAGACCCTGTGGACACAAACATATTGATTGCAGTTCTTCTTATTGTTCTAGAACTAGATCAAAGTGAGTGTCCATTCTCTAAGGAATAGCTGAACAAATTATGGTATATGAATGCAAAGGAGTACCATTGTGTTATATGCAACAATGAAAGGGATGGATCCAGGCCTTCCAAAGCACTCACTCATCTCCCGCATTCATGAAGCTAGTAAAATGGCAGAGCTGGCACTGGACTCCAGCTTTATGATTCATGTTCTTTCTTGAAACCAAGTTGTATTAAATGTGCAATGCAATTTTTGATATTATTATTATTATTAGATAAAAAGATAACTAACCAAACTGGGTCATCTTATTCATAATACGAGGGTGTTGAACTAAATGGCCTCTGAAGTCCTTTTCAGCTCTAAATCTATGATCCTGGAATCCTATGATCTCAGCTAAAGAGTCAAATGAGAGATCCAGGTGGGAAGCATTGCAGCTGATCAGACAAAAGTGTAATTCCTATAAACCAGAGTAGTTTAGGAAGGCTACCTGGAGGCAGTGATCCTGGAACTGGGCCTTTTAACAATTTGAACTGTCCCCAGAGAGAATATGTTGCCTTGAAATAGTGAGCTTGCATAGCTGTAGGTCTATTATAGTTCAATAGGCTTCCTCTTTAGACTATACTAAGTGACCTCTGAGGGAGAGAGTGGACCTCAGAATCAGGAAGAGGTGAATTTGAATCCTGGCTCAGCAACTAGCTGTGTGACCCTGGACAAGCCATTTAATGCCTTTCTGTGCCTCAGTATCCTTATCTCTAACACGAAGGGGTTGAATGGTCCCTTACAGCTCTAGCTCTATAATATCTATTATTCTGTAACCCAACCCTGAGATTATGTTCTTTGTGATTCCGTGAAGGACCAGCAAGATTTGGGAAGGATAAGCATAGGAAGTGAGGAGGAATCTCAGGTAAGGAGAATGGTATGAGGTAGGGAAAATACAAGGCACATCTTGGGGTTTCAGAGAGCTATGTGGACCCTTTCCTCAAGGGCTGGATAGGTCTCTTCCTTTCCCTGTAATTTCCAAAGCTTCAGTGACCCCTCCCTGGAGCCCATGAGGCTGGATGATGCAGGTAGACTTCATACCTCTAGTTTCTAATTGTACCACATTAAAATTAGGCTCCTGCTCCACGGCAGGTATCTCTGAGGATCATGCCATATTTTAATTTTGTTTCTATTGGAGAGATACAGATGAAATATCTTCTAATTAGATAGAAATATCCTCTTAAAGACATCTATCAATTCTTTCTATTAATATGGACAATTACAAGAAAGCATAAACATTGTAAAGTAAGTTTTTTTAGTTAATCACGAAGACACAGGCGTGGAAATGTCTCTTCTCTTTGCCTCATGCTATCAAACATGGCATCCATCAGAGGTGCTGGCAGTGGGAGGGGCACTTCAGGAGTACTGCTTGTTGTTCTGGCATAATGGAAGGAACATAGACCCTTGAGTTAGTAGGCATACATCCAGTTCCCTTGAGTCAGTAGGCATATATTCAGCTCTCTCCTCTGACAGCCTTTGAGTGGGAGAGAAGCTGGTACCCTTGTTCTAGCTATTGGCCTCAACTCCCATCTTCCTTCCCACAAATCAATGCTCTGCCTTCCTGATGGAGATAATGCATCCATCACTGGGTTGCTGTGAGCAAAGTGTTTTGCCCACCTTAAAGTGCCATAGAAACACAAGTTATTATTAATGCACAAACAAAGACATTTTCTAGAGTCTTGTGCTCAGATTGCTGGTGGAAAAATTAAAAATAGCACAATGTCTAGTCGCAAAGAACCAAAGTTCCATACCCCAGGCCAACATTTCAGTCTAGAGTTTCTGTATCTGTATCTGATGACCAATCCTGTTGTGAAGATGACTCAAATCACCTGTGGAAACCATGGCTTATACTCCTGTATCGGCTTAGGGAGGACCCAAACTGTATATTTACTAGAACTCGTGGGTCCAAAGAGATCATCTGTTTTAGGGATGTAGGATGTAGGGATATAGGAAAGCAATGGTCCTACAACTGCTTGGTAGACATTTTTACATATAATTCTCTTTTCATTATGTACTGTTCATTTGCTTGTCAATGGTTTGTCCAATAAAAATACTGCATATAGTATCTAAACAGGGTTGTCTTTTGTTATATTTGTTATAAATTGTCATTTGTCATATGACTGAGACTTAGTGAAATATGGTAAATTTAAGAAGGCAGTAAAGCATTTTATTTTGGCCAGTAGTTGAGCTGACTTTTTGGGGGACAAACCCCTGAGTTCACATGCCTTTGCTGTCAATGATGTCTTATGGAGAGACACAGAGGTGAAGGATGGAACTTAGACAACACTTCTGCCCAATGGGAGGGGTAGAAAACACCTACTAAGTGCTGGCTACTGTACTAGGTGCCAGTGAAATGGTCCTTCCTCTTCAAAATCTTGCATTCTACGGGGTGAGGTGGGTGGGGCGGCAGTGATACATCCTGGATCACCCCCCTCAACCCCACTCCAGATAAGTAGGTAAAGAAGTCATCCTCATCTGGTCAACCTCTCCCCTCCACCCTCTCCCTCCACAATATTCCAGAGGGAACCATGGGAATAATTTGCTATCAATGCACAGGATTCCAGTTGTTGGATTCACATCAAGCCATAGTTCTACCAGATCTAAAAATCCTGTTAATTTATGTGTCTCTTAATGAGCCTCATTTCAATACTGCCAACTTTTCTCCTATTTAATATTCACCCCTGACAGTCATTAAGGCACCTCATCTCCCATCCCCCACTCCCATCAACTGGTATGGTTTTTTCTTCCACACTGAGAGAATCAAAACCAATTTGAGGATGAGGGTATCAGCATCTGCTCTTCTCTTGACCCCTCACTTCCTTCCAATTAAGTTCATCCTAATCATAGACCATTCAAAGCTGTCAGGGATCCTGGAGATCAATTTGTCTCATTTCTCCCTTTTCTGTAGAGGAGAGGTACAGCAACCCCCTAGATCACACAACTAGAATGTCAGAACTAGAAGGGATCTTTGAGATGATTGAATTTGACTCCTAAAATTTGCCATGAACTGAGGCTCAAAGAGGAGAAATGACCTACCCAAGATCACATAGCAGGAGGTAGACTGGAAACACCTAGAGAACAAGTGTTGACATCACCTGAGGTCCCTAGGGGATCTGGTAATTACCAGGGGTGCAAATTCAGTCCTGGGCATCATGATCACATAATTATAATAATAACTAACATTTATAAAACACTTTACAAATATTATCTCATTTTATCCTTACAATAACCCAGGGTATTGTGTTATCTCCATTTTACAGATGAAGAAACTGAGGCAGAGAGAGGTTAAGTGACTCACCTATGAGCACACAGGCAAGAATCTGAGGTAGCATTTGAACTCAGGCTTTACCTGACTCCAGGTCCAGGAGTCTATCTACTGTACTACCCCTTTCCTTCTAAACTCCCAGACCACCTAGTTCAACATCACTATATAGATGAGGATACTGAGTCCCAGAGTGGGGAAACAGCTGGTAAGTGTATCCTCTAGGCAGTTGGGAGACATGGGGGCAGAGCTTGGGAGAGAAGTCTGGACTAGGGATATAGACCTGAGAGTCATCTGCAGAGAGTTGTAGTTGAAGCCGTAGGGATCATTGAGATTACCAAGTGAGAGATGAGAGAGCAGAGAGCAAAGGAAAGGCCTTGGGGAATGCCTACGTTAGTTAGAGTGGGAAGGGGATGGGGGGACCCCAGGAAGTAGGCAGAGGTTCTCAGCTTTGGATGGTTTTTTCTTCCTTTCTCTATTGCAAGGCATAGAAACTATACCCTTGATTGCAGGGGAGGGGAGGAGAGATAGGAAAAGGTGCTGGTGGGACGGGAATCAATCTGTCCTTTACAAGCTCACTACCTACTAAAGCAGGTTGTTTCATTGTAGGGCACTGTTAGAATTTTTTTTCCTTCTAATGAAGAGAAATCTGACTCTCAACTCTCACCCATTGTCCCTATTTAACCGTTTGCAGAAAAACAAGCCTAATCTTTCTTATTCAAAATGTATTTCTATTTAACATAGTAAGTACTTTTATTATCTCCATCTTACAGATGTGAAAACTGAGGCTCAGAAACATTAGGTGATTTCCCTGGGATCAGAAAGCTAGTAAATGTCTGAGGAGGGTAGACTAGATGACCTCTAAGATCTCTTTTGGTTCTATAGTTATTATCCTATAGATTGTACAAATGTGTCTTCCTTCAACTGTGTGTGATTGAACAAATGAGTTTGTTTTAAACCAATATTGTCCCTTCGACCCAATCTCTGTACTTGCAAAGGAAACCAAGTGTTGCTGATTGAGGTGGTTTCAATTCTCTTTTTGTCTCCTTCCTGTGGGGTCTGATTTACCTTGTTTAAGCTTTCTTAGGCAATAGTAATAGTCTGTATCCATTTCTGTTATTTTGTCTTTTTCCCATTTTTCATTGTCAGTTGCTTGTTTTAACAGGTCAGATTGATGATACCTTAAGTGCCTCTCTTCTGGTTTTTATTCTTTTTTCAAATGAAAAATTGATTTTGATCTTTGCTCTAACAAATCAGTGGTCTTACTATTCATAGACAGATGATTTAAGAATAAATCCCTGTAATCAGATATTTCTCATCTTTTGAAATATAATCAATTTCATTTTGTGTGATCACACTTGACTGGCTCATCAGGACTGGGTACCTTCCAACTCTCTCCTTCAAGAAAATGTTTTTGGAGGGAGCTCAATCTAACTCAAGTCAACAAACATTTGTTAAGTACTTGCTACGTTTTAGGTACTGGAAATATGAACAAAAATGAAATAGACCCTGCCTTTAAGGAGCTTATGGTCTTTTTAACAGGAAAGCAAAGAACTGACCTCTAAGGTCCCTTCCAGCTGTAAATCTATGATCCTAGGTATGTCGTAGGAGAGAAAAAAATAGTCACATTAATGCGAAACATAAACACATAAAATAATTTGGGGGAGGGGCTACACTAGTAATAGTCTCAGGTAGACTCAGATTCATTCTTTGGAAGAGCCTGATCCTAAGGAGAAGGGATTTGTGTTTTTTCTTGAATTATCTGGCTCATTATGCCCCCACACTGGTGTCCAGAGGGGAATTTCTTCAATAAAGCTTTGCTTTGGCTCATATCTAAGGTCTCCCAAAAAGTGATTAACAGAATTAAGGTTAAGGTTAAAGATAAGAGTTTTTTCTAGAAAGGTACTCATTATTCGGATTGTAGATTCAGCTAATGGAAAGCTATTTATTTCCTTCATGCCAAAAGAAATGCTTAAAACACAAAAGATTCATAAGCACGAATTAACAAATACTTAAAATTTGAAACAGTAAGTCACCACTCTTAATAGGCTCTTAATAGTGATAAAGACTCCCAGGATATTTGTGAGACTTCTGTACATATTAACCTTGACTCTATCCTGTCCACAAAATAAATGAAGGTCCATATCTTCTGTCCAGCCAATCATGCATTGCCCAGCCTCCCAGCAGAAGTCATCTCTTCCAAAAAGGGTTTTTAAGGTTGCAGAGTTACCTCCTGCTGGGCAACCATCACTCAATTCAATGACTTTAGACCTCTTAAGCTCACAAGGTAGCCATCAAGTCTAGAAACATCCATCTTAGGATCATTATTTGGTCACCTGTGCTTAGGGAAAAAATATAAAGCAGAAAAGCAGCTAGACATTTGTGATTGAGTCTTGGGCTTGCACAGGCAGGTATATGTACTCACTACCCATGAGTATGTAGATGCCAAAGGAAGAAGAGAAAAATTCCCCCCACAAACCCGCATTGAAAATCCAAGGGAGAGCTGGTATTGTTTGTGTCCCAACAAAGAGACATCTGTTGGTTGGCAGGGTTCTAGCCATGGACCTTGCTTCCCTCTTATTTCCCTCTGCCTCATTTCATAGACATCTTCTCAGGGTTCTCTGAACTCCTCCTATCTGTCAGTCATTACAACTCAATAATGTTCCACCCCATCCCCATGGGGCAGTTAGTTCAGCAGTTGCCAAGTTGACAGGCCCCCACTCTGTCTCCTGTACATTGCTACCACAAAGACTGCTGTGTACACAGATAGGGGAGGAAGTATGGCTCCTAACCTCAGGGATTTAGGACTTGAACTGGAGGTGAGGAATGGGAAGGCTGCAGTGGAAGCTGAATATTTACCCCTGACGTCAGGGTTCAGCCCATTCCTGTGACTCACTGATGGACCCCTACCTCCCCCTCCCTGATGGCTTCTGCCTTTTTTCATTCTCCTAATTAGGGACAGCAGATTGAAAGTCAGAGCACAGTGCTTCTATAGTGTCCAGCAGCCCACACTAATGCACTTTCTGGCTTGGTTTGGAAAGGACCTGGACTGAAGTCACTAGAGAAAGGTTTCTTTGGGGACTAGCAGAGCCTCCTTCAAGTGTATTGGATGGCTGGTCCTCGAACTCAAGCCCAGGAATTCCCTGGGGTGGAGTCCTCATCTGTCCATGACTGTGTTTGAGATCAGGTCAGGGGAGGGATCATTTGGGGCCAGAGCAGGTTTGAAATGAGAATCAGGGGAAATGTCCAATTCTCCCCCACTTGGTTCCTAGGGGAAAAACCAGGTCAACTCCAGAATGACAAAAGATCTCTCCCTTTCTCCCATTCCTAGGTTAACAAAGGAAGTTAGGGGGCTGAGGGGTACAGGAGATAACTGCCCCTCCCCACCCCCACCCTCTCAAACTCAAAACCTGTTTCTGAGAAGCAAGATTTTCTCTTTACCCCCTAGTAACTGAGCTAAAACTTAGAATGACTTGGAGCAACTAAGGCCCAAGAAACAAGAGTTCATCAGAGCCCCTCTCCCACCCACCCCTGTCCTGAGTCAAAGAATATTCCATCCAGAAGTCAATTCAACAATTCTGTTCTATAGAATGACATTTCTGACAAATAGAAAATGTCAAGGTTGGGAGGACCCTTAGAACAGGGGATTTCAGAGCTAGGAATAATCTGAGACTTTTATACCATACCCTGATCTCATTTTGGAGGTTACGATACAGATGCCCAAGCTTGTTCAACCTCTCAGAAAGTCATTGTCAGAACTTTCACTGGAACCCACGTCTTTTGACTCTTGGCTTGAATTCTTTCTCCACTCCTCTATTTTTTCAGTCTCTCTGTCTCTGTCTCTCTCAGTCTTCCCCCTTTCCCTCCCTCCTTCCTTCTCTCTCAAAAAGGAGAACTACAATTTTCCCTGAATGACTGATGAGCCTTCTGGCCAATTACCAGGCTAAGTGCCCTCCCTGGGAGATCAGTTCCCAGAAAATACTAGGAGTGCTGGGGAGGCAGCTCGGGCCAGCCCTGCCCAGCCCAGCCTCAGGAGGGCAGCTCCCTTGGGCCCTGGGCCCTGCAGAGGAAGCAAGTTTACCGTCTATTTCTGCCAGACAGGCTGACTTCTCTGTGAAGCAAATTGGGTTAGGGAGCCCTCATCCAGCCGCCCCTTTGTCTGGTCCAGGCTGGGATGGATGGGATCTAATCAAGCCATCACTTCCCCTCTCCCTTAGTCAAGAAGATGAGGGCCTGCTTGGTAACAACCCCCTCCTCCCCTAGAGAGCCCCAGTCAGCATTTCTCACAGAAAGAGTTTGGCCTGGGAGCCAGGACACCCAGGTTTGAATTCAAGATCTGAAGTCCTTCTCTGGACCTCAAATTCCTCATCCTCATCCATTAAAGAGGAAGTCAGACCAGCTGATGAACAAATTCACTTTCATCTCCAACTTTTATGAATATATAGATTGCCATAGGATTATGAAAAAGTCATTTCCTTTCTCTGGGACCCAATTTTCCCATCTGACACCTGGAGCTAATGAGGACCAATTCCTTTTCTCCTACCACTGCTACACGGAACTTATGAGCATCAAATGAAAGGATGGATGGAAAAAAGATTTTGGAGCCCTAAACCATCACTGGAGTGCTGGGATTCTTTTTATGATTAGCTGAGGTTAATACCGGGGTTCCTGTTTTAGGTATTTTTCCCAGCTATGAGACAGGTAATGAAGGCTTTGCCTTCATGTTACAGATGAGAAAACTGAGACCTAGAAAACTGAAATGACTTGATAGGGATTAGAGTATTTGAAGCTGGAAGGGACATGGTCAGGGTCTTGAAGGATTCAAAGGGCTATCAGTTAGCCACTCTCCAGATTTCCTAATGTGACAGGGCTACTGAATGAATACATGAGGGGGATACTATCAAGAGAGTTTACACAGATTTTAGGAAAGGGTTTGGAGAAAGTAGCTCATGCTAATTTTGTGAACATGACAGAAAATGTAAGTGAGAATCTAGAGCCATTAAATGAATTCAGAATTGCTTAAATAGCCCAGATCCAAAGAATGGTTCTTAATGGTTGGATGTCACCTTGAAAGGAGGTCTTCAGTGGAGTGCCCCAGGAAACTAATTGGCCCTGTGCTGTTTAGACTTGTCCTCAATGACTTAAAGACACATGTGGCATGGTCATCAGATTTACAGTTGACAGAAAGCTGAGAGGGACAGCTAACCTGCAGGATGAATTCAAAAATGTTTTGACAGACTCAAGCATTGGATTAAATCTAGTAGAACAGAATTCAATGAGAATACATGTAAAGTCTTAGGCATGGTTCAAAATCCTCCTACCAGCTTTGCGAGGAGAAGTATAGTTTGACTGAAGAAGACCTGGAAGTTTGGGAGGGTTGTGAGCTGGATATGAGAGAGCAGGGTCATACGACAGACAAAAAACCAACTAAAATGATTTTGTGCTGCATAGGCTCATCCATTTAGAGCTGTAAGGGACCTTAGAAACCATCAAGTCCAACCCTCTGACAGATGAGGAAACTGAGGTACAGAGAAATGAAATGACTTAATAGAGATTCGAGGATTGGAGACTAGAAATGACTTATCCAGCGTCACAAAGCTTGATAAGTGTCTAAGGTGGGATTTGAATTTAGGTCTTCCTAGCTCTAAGTTCAGTTTGCCCTATCCACTGTGACCTAAGTATTCAGTTCTTGGCACTACATTTTAGGAAGAACAATAATAATATAGAACATATGTAGAGGAGGGTAACCAAGATAATGAAGGACCTCAAGCTCATGTCATTTGATTGGTTTAAAAAACTGGCCCTATTTAGACTGGAGAAGCAAAGAATAGGGAGGGACTCCAGAGCTGTGTTCCAATATTTGAAGGGCCATAGTGTGCAGGAAGGATTTACCTTATTCTTTCTATTTGTCTCCTGAGAGCAGAGCCAGGGGCAATAGGGATAAGAGGGGAGTTGCAAAGAGGCCAATTTAAATGAGAGGTGTCCCTTTATGAAATGAGCTGCCTGGAGAGATAGTAAATTCCCCACCTCTCGAGGTCTTCAGGAGGAAGGTGTGGGGTTTGACCAGATCCATGACCCTGGCACCCCTCCCAGCTCTAAGATTCTGTGATTCTGAGACTTGATCTGCTTGACCCTGGTAGGCAGAAGGTGGATTAGTAGGGGGAAGTGGCAGAGAGCCAGATTTTGCCTCAAAGTAAGGAAAAACAATTGACCCTATCCCCAAGTGGAAAGGGCCTCTATGGGTGGTAGTGAGTTCTCCAACATTAGACATTCAAGTAGGGGCTGAATGACTTCTTTTGAGAGATTCCTGCCAGGTGGTGTACCTTGGTGGTGGCACCTTCATAATAAAATGCTTCATTTCACAATGGACTTTCCTCATGTTAAGCCTAGTGGGAGAGAGGGTGGGAAGGCAAGTACAAACAAGCTTAAAGCTCAAAGAAACAAAAACAGAAAGGAAACGTACTTGCTCAATGTAACAGGGATTCAGTGTCAGGACTGGACATTAAGCCCAAGTCTCAGTCGCACAGAATCGTGGGACCTCAGAAGTGATACATTCCAACTGCATGGCCCCTTCTGTAATACCCTCCCCAATAAATGATCACCCAGCCTCTGTCTCATACCTCTAGGAACAAAGAGCTTACCTACCACCTGCACAGCAGGCAAGTCCACTGCTAGAAATCTCTCATCTCTCTCTCATTCTGTTCTTCTCTGTTTTCCCCTCTCTCCAGCAATTTGACTGCACCCTTCTTGAGGTCCTGATCACATCTAGCCCTGGATTCTATCCATGTCCCTGCTTTATCTCCCTTACCTGATTGTGAGCTCAATACAAGCAGTAAGATGTATTCCCCTATGACTTTTCCTTCATCCAGGGCCCTTCATTTATTAAATGTTTGAGGGAAGGTGGAAATTTATATGCCTTAGTTTCCCCACCTCTCCAATGTGTTCCCTCCTTGCCCTACATCCCAACCTCATTCAAGGATCTTTAATAGAACGTAGAAAATTCTATCTATCATTACATACTTTGGGCTCCAGTGAGATCTGAGAGCTAGTCCTCAGTACTAGATTCCCCCCAGAGCCCATGAACCCCATCAGATGAAGCGTCATCTGATCTCTGGGATGGCTAAGCCTGGCCTGACCACACTTCCTCCCGTCTAGCTTGAGCTTAGCTCAGGAAGCAAACAGGAAGGGTTCCCTGGAGTGTTGTGGTCTCTAGATTTAGAAGCCATTAGGTAGTCAGGTGGTGCAGTGGATAAAACACTGGAATCAGAAAGACCTCCCATTAAATCTTCTCTCCACTATTTACTAGCTGTATGACCCTGGGCACTCCATAATAACTAGCATTTATATAGAGCTCTAAGGTTTGCTAAGCATTTTACAAATAATCCTTTACAATAACCCTGGGAATTAGGTGCTGTTATTATCCCCATTTTATAGTTGAGGATACTGAGGCAGGCAGCAGTTAGGTGACTTATACAGGGTCACATAGGTAGTAAGTGTCTCTGGCCAGACGAACTCTGGGTCCAGCTCTCTATCCCCTGTGTCACCTTTCTCAGCCTCAGTTTCCTTATTGTTACAGTAATAGTACCTGCCACAGGAGATTATTGTGAGGGTCTAGTAAGATAATACATGTATCTCTATGTGACCTTTAAGGCAGTATTATATAAATGCCACCTGTTATTATATTGTACTTTCTTCTAGAGTTGCCAGCCTTGCAGAACTTAAAAGCTATGGAGTTCTGGGCTCTAGAGTCTGGATCTTAAGGTATTTTAAAACAAAGATGTGGCAGCATTCCAAGTTTCAATTTCTGGAGTCCCATTCTCCTGTAGAATGGAAGAGCAGTGGAATTCTGGGTTCTAATTCTGGAGCCCAAGACCCTAGGAAAGGTGGAAGCTGCCAAGTCTCCAGATCCAAGTTCCTAAGACCCCCTCAAGAAACTGGAAGTTCCAGAGGACTCCGGGGCATGCCGAGGAAGGTGCCAGTCTAGGCTTTCAGCCCAGAGCAGTTGCAGATGACTCACTGGATACAGGAAAAGTCAGTGCCCAACTCTGGGAACTCTGCCTGCCTTTCCGTTAAATCAGGACGTAGCTACTGACAGATGAGGATGGTGCCAGGACTAGAATGTCTGAAAGTGGCACTGTTGGGTATACTCTTCTTCCCTCTTCCCTCTCCCTAGCCCCTCCCCAACATCATCCTGCACCCAATTATCCACATCTGCTACTGCTCAGGACCTGATGACAGCTTAAATCAATCAAGGGAGAGATTCTTTTCTACACTTTGAGCTGGACCAGAGACCAAAAGAAGTCTCGATTGTCAGAGTTAGAGAGATTGAGACCTGCCCTCCCCTCCCTAGGTAACCCCCCCCCTTTTTTGGTCTAGTCTTGAGATTTCATCCATGTAATGAACTGGTGTGGAAATGCCTTCATTGATGAAAACTTAGTTGCCTGGGACACAGAGGTAAAGGGACTTATTCAGGCTCACTTAGTCAATATGTGTTAGACTCAGGACTTGAACTCCACTCCCTAGTCCATGTTCTGCACAGCTGCCTAAGTAATAATTGCAGCAACAGTCATCATAATACAAAGCAGCAGTTATATGTTGCTTTAAGGTTTGCAAAGCACTTTGCATGGGTCATCTCGTTTGATCCTCACAACAACCCTGTGAGGTAGAAACAATTATCATCGTTTCCATTTTACAGATGAGGAAACTGTGGTCTGTGAAAGGCTAAGTGACTTGCCCAAAGTCGCACAGATAATATACATCCAAGGCAGGACTCAAACTCAGATCTTGCTGCTTCCAAGTCAGTACTCTGGCCATCGGGCTGCCTAAGACATTAGTCTGTTACATTATCCCATTCAAAAGCCTTTAGTGACTCCCTGGAGCCTTTTGGAGGCAAAACCCACTCCACAGGCTGTTGCTGTTTATCTTACACCCATCCTTTTGCAGATGTCTCTGACATCGCTTCCCTCCATGCACCCTACAGTCTTGGCAAATTGGTTCATTACTAACCCCTTAAACTCAGGCTCCCGATCATCTCTTACCAAAGTGCCCTTGTATGTGCAGGATCACCCTCTTAGATCTCCTCTCTACAAGAGTCAGCTGGGGCAACATCCATTCTTTCAACTGTGAGGGTTCCCTCCTGAGATGTTGTTTCCCCCAGTAGAATGCAAGGTCCTTGTTGAGGGTGGGGGCCATTTTGGATCCTGTCTTAGTATCCCCAATCCCTAGTAGTACATCTCTAGTATAGCAGGTGCATAATAAATATTGGTTTAATTGAATTGAATTCTCTTCTCTGGGCAGATGGGAAGGGTGGAGAGTCACAATCCTTTACAGAAATGATATGAAGGTCAAGTGAGAAAAGAAATGAAAAAACATATCCATAAACTTAACCGGCGAAATGTACTGTGTCTGGGTTGTGCAGGTGGGCACAGTGTGCACCGAGACACCACTCTGGGCTGAGGGGACACAGAGGAGGATGAGGCCTTATAACACTAGGTACAAACCCCAGTCTGCCTGAGCCACTCAGTGATTTGGAGTTCATTCATTCACAAGGCACCCTATTTTATACATAGGCAATCCTAAATGTTAGGACATTTTTCAGTATATTGAGCTGAATTCTGATTTCCTGTCATTTCCTCCCCATCCTCATATTTCTAGTTCTGCCCCCTGAGACTAGGCAGACCAAGTAGACATGTCCCTCTACCACGTTCGAGCTCTTTCAGTATTTGACAACAGCGACTAAGCCCTATCGCCTAATCTTTTATTCCCCAAACTAAGCAACCCACAAACCTTAAATTGGGGTTCATCTGATCTCGTTGTCAGACCCATTAGAAGGGTCAAGTTTCTCAGGTGGGGCAAACCTAGATGGTCATTTGTTGGGGGAAATCACAGAAGAGATCGAAGTCTCAAGTAGCGGTCAGATGTGATGCCCTCTGGGGTCCCTTCCAAACCTCACCTTCTTTGTTTCCAATTACTTCAATGTCTTATCAGTTTCTTTAGGGGATGGGGAGAAAGGGCAATGAGTCTATGGGATAATTATTCACAGGTGAATCCTCCATTCATATCAGCAAAACCAGCCACTGCGAAGCTGATCTCCAGCAACCTGCTATCACATACAAAACAGCCTTAAATTTACTCTGGGTTTGTCTCCTTTAGACCCCTGGGCCTCTGATCATTTGGGCTGAACCGGTTTCCCCCCATGGCCACAGCAATGCAGTCAGACTGTATCCCAAAACAGGCAGATCCTCAAGACAACCTCAGCTCTAGCCGTCTGACGGGCAGATTTTCAGCTGGTGGGTGGTTGGTTTTCATTAACAGTGAGGAGAAAATTACAGGGGGCCCAAGAGAATGCTAATGAAACAGCTTCGTTAGCTTTCTTGGTGAGGAGAATATAAAAGCGGAGCGTTTGTTCCCAGAGCCTCTGCGGCAGGGTCTTTGCCCTCACTTCCAATGGTACCATTATGGGCAGTGGAGGACTGGAACAGAGTCATTTGGGAAGATATCTGCATGTTTGAAGGATGCTTTGGTTGCAGAAATGTTGCTGGGTGATTTCTTCCATCTACTTTTCCAGGCCGTGAAGGAAAAGGACCTATTTGTTCTGGGCTACAGCAATGCCAGCTGCATTCAATCAGCTGAAAAGCTATAAGCTATAAACCTTCTGCCCTGGCTGGCTCTGAGGAGAAGGCAAGGGAAGGAGGGGGCTGGGAGGCAGGCCATAAACATCCATCAGGATAATGCAGAGATGAGCTGCGTTTGAATCACCATCCCCACAATCGACCAATCACTCATCCCCTGGCATTTACGACACATCTCATTCCCCTGGTCCTTAAGGACAATTGATTTTTCCTGATTCCATTAGCATAGCAGCTCCAAAACCACCGCAGTGCAATATTTCTGGAAAGTTCCAGTGGCCAGCTGGGTGCTGTGCTGTGACCAGCAAAATGGAGCTGCAATGGCTAGGGGCTGCCTTGGCCTCCCTTCACAGCTGCTCCTACTGATGATTCCTCCCTGTCTCACCCCCAGACCATAAGAGCAACAGTGAATGATTGGAGGTGGGGGTGTGAGGAATGAGAGATCATAGCATTTACGGAGGGACAGACCTTAGAGATCATCTGGCCCCACCCCATTATTTTACAGAAGAGGAAACTGAGGCCCATAAAGTGAAAGAGATTTATCCAAGGTCACCCAGGTGACAACTAGGATTCAAGACCAAATACTCTGGCCCCAGATTCAGCTTCCTTCCCACCATACCTCACTGCCTCTAACTTGTACCAGGTATAAAACTCAGCCCTTCCCACAATGCCACCAAACTCAGCAGAGGTAAGAGCACTGGGCTGGGATTCTACTATATATGAGCCATGAACCTTGGGCATATAATTTCTGCTCTTGGAGACCTCAGTTTCCTCATCTGTAAAATGTCACTTGTCCTATCTGGATAGAGATCTACTGAGAGTGCCCAAAGGAGTTGGCTTGGGACAGTAAAAAGGGCAACCTGGGTTTGGAGTGAGAGGACTTAGGCTAAAAATCAAGATCCTCTACATTCCATCTATGTGTACTTGAGCTAGTCCCTTCACATCTTCAGATTTTCATTTTCTTGTCAGTAAAATGAGGACAAGCTTTGAGGTCTAGTGATGAGATTCCAGATGAGACCAAGGACAAGAAGAGCTTCCTAAGATACAAAGGGCTATAAAAATAATGAGGCCAGTTTATGATTCTGTAAGGCCTTACCATCCACAAAGCACTTTCCTCACCACAATCTGGGGAAGTAGGAAGTTCAAGTCTCATCATCTCCCATTTTCTAAAAGATGATCAGAGAGGAAAGAGAACTTGCAGCTCAATAAAAACAGGATTTGAACACAAGGCTTTTGACTCTGAGGTTGGCCTTCTTCCTGATGCTCTGTGTGCTATTATTATTACCATCATTACCCTATACGCACTTAAACAAGCAATATTTCAAGGGCAGATGCTTGGTCAGCATTTTCCTGCTATTACTGAGAGGGACTTGTGACACTGGTGAATCATCTCATTTGGTAAAATGAAATGGTTTCAGAGCTCACCATCATACCCATTGCATCCCTCTGCCCACCTTTGTGACTTGAGAACATGAAGCTTTGCTCTCTCTGATTCCTTGATAAACAAGAAGGCTGCAAAGTGTCTCTTAGAAAGAATATGAAGTCAAAGAATCGTCAGAGTAAAGGAAGGCTGGAGACTCGTATCTATTGAGCGCTTATTATGTGCCAGACACTGTGCTAAGTGTTTACAAATATGATCTATTTTCATCCTCACAACAACCCTGGGAGGTAGATACTATTATAAACCCCCATTTTAGGGTTGAGTAAACTGGGCCAGACAGAGGTCAAATGATTCATCCAAGGTCACATAGCTAGTAAGTGTCTGAGGTCACAGTTGAATTCAGGTTCTACTGACTTCAGACCCAGAGCTTGCACACTCAGTTCACTGTGCTACCCCTCTGCCCCATTTTAACAGATGAAATAACTGAGGCCCAGAAAGGGAAAGTAACTTTCCCAAGGTCACACACACCTAGAAAATAGATGATCTGGAATTGGAACTCAGTTCCTCTCTACCACAATACATGAAAATCAAATGTCTTTATTAGTAACATCAAAAATCCAAATATGGCTTCCTATTTCCTCTCATAAATTGGGTTTGAAGAGTTGAAAAGACTTGAGGGAGTGAAATGGAGAGACTCCTGGAATCCTGAGCCACATGAAGACTTTTCACCAGACTGACAGAACCTAAGGCTTTCCAAACTCTTGTATACTGTGCTGTTGGATGCTTGTTTGCCTGTTTAAAGCAATCCTAAATTGAATTTAAGGCCAATCCTTGTCTGTCTGGTGAATGAGGAGGAATTGTTCTCTAGAGAGAAAGAGGATGGGGAGGGGAAAGAGAAAGGGGGGAGGGAAGGAGAGAAAGAACAGGAGGGAGAGCAGGAGAGGGAGTAAAAAGTGGAAAGAAAGGGGGGAGAAGGGGAAGAGGAGAGAGAAGTTAACTCCATCTCGGCTGAGGCTGGAGCAGGGCTTGCCTCTTGTTCTTGGAAATATTGTGGTGGAATGAGTGGTGTAAAGGAGAAGAGAGAATGGGGAGCGGGAGGAAGGAGAGAGGAAGAGGGAATAAGAGCAGAGAGGAATAAGGGAAAGCTTCTCTCAGTGTAAATAGGGCAATCTGCTGGAGCTATCCATGGTTCTGATTAAGACCTATGCCCCTGGAGGAGAAAACAGTGGTAAAGGAACCTACAGTTTCAGAGGTGGGGTGGAGGTTAAGGGATGGAATCAGAATCACAATGAGGATTACAGCAGTGGAGAAACCCCTGGCCTAGGGTAGAGAAATCAGGGTCCTAATCCTTACTCTGTGTCTATCTGGCTTTATGACCTTGGTCAAGTCTTTTGCTCTCAATGGACTTTAATTTCCCTAAGTGTCAGATGAGAACCATTCACTGTCCTGCCTCCCTCTTGGGGCCCTTCAAAGGATTCATGAGCTAATGGATGTGAAGGGGATTCAGAGAGTACACAATGCCATATAGAAGGAGTATGTTGTTCCTATCCATTAATTTTGTGTCTGAAGCATTCTGTAGCCTGTCTCTTCATCTGAGGCAGCTGGAGGTGCTGAGAATAGTGAAAAGGAAAGGCTTTCCTGACATAAGTTCAACATCCATGAGGTATTATTGTGGGAGTGGGGAAGAGGTGAAGTTGTGTGACCATTTTACATAGTGTCCTAGGAGGCAAGGCAAGGGAAACAAAGAGGCAGGAGTAGGAGGTGGGAGTAGAAGTGGATAGGGCACTGGTCCTGAAGTAAGGAGCACTAACTCAGATACTTACTACTTTATGTGACCTTTTGGCCAATCTCTTCCTTTCTTTACCTTTTTAAACTTGGGCATTTTTCTCCTCTCTAAAAGGAGGTTGGACCAGATGATCACTTAGGTTCTTTCCAGCTCTAGGTACTATGAGGAGAGTCCCATACTCCATTCTCCCAAAAGCCTCATGAGGTCACTCAGTTTCAAATTCTACCCTCTGGGGACAAGCAGAAGAAGCCTCACCCTTCTTTATGTGATTTCTCCAGCACTTGGATAAACCTGTGGTACTCCAGTAGGTATCCCCTTCATTGATTTGAACCAAAATTCACAATGCCCTGTCCTTGTGGGAACACTTGTCTCCAACCTCCCGTAAATTTACCACTGGGGATCCACAAGATGCAATGGGATCTTCTTTTGGTTGCCTTGGCATCAGAAAAAGATGCTTCCTCATAATAACTCTTCAAGTGTCTGAAAGTGGACATTTTTCCTCCGTGAGTCTGCTTTTCTGCAAGCTCAACGTTGCCAGTTCATCCAACTAGTTCTTATCAGGCAAGAGCTTAGATCTCTTCACCATTCTGGTCACCCTTATCTGTCTCTTTCTAGATTGTCATGCAGCAATCATTTTTTCCATTCCGATTTCAGATTTAGATTGAGCTGGTCATCTGGACAAGAGGCAAGCCAGTGTCCCAGGCCCTGTCTCATTCATCAAGGCACCCCCTTGACGCTCTTTATTTTGGAGGGGGGAAGGCAAGGCAGTTGAGGTTAAGTGACTTGTCCAAGGTTACACAGCTAGTAAGTGTCAGGTATCTGAGGCCAGATTTGACTCGAGGGCCAGTGCTCTATTCACTGCTCTACCTCATTACCCCTTGATGCTCTTATCTAAGTGTCCTGGGGGGCCAGTGTTTACTTCTAAAGAAGCAGAGAGTTCAAAACAGGCCCAAGTGAATTTTCATCAGCTGTGTACCATGCCTGGAATGATCTCCCTCTTCCTCTCTACCTCCTTCCTTCCCTGGTTTCCTTCAAGTCTGAGCTAAAACTAACCTTCTGTAAGAGGCTTCTCCCAGTCCTATTTAGTCTTAGTACCTTCTCCAGTTGGTCTCAGTTTGTTTCTATTGGTTTGCAAGTTGTCTCTCCATTAGACTATGATCTCCTTGAGAGCATAGACTTTGATTTTTGCCTTTCTTTATATCCTTATCATGCCTGGCATACTGTGCTAAATAAATGTTAGTTGACTGCCTGAGTACCATGTAAAATTTGCTGTACCAGGTGCTGGTGATACAAGGACAAATGAAACAGACTGGCAATGAGGAATTTACATTCTATTGGGAGAAGCGGCCTGTCCACCTAAATATATGCAAAATGGGACCAAGATGGTGAAGGATGGACCTACTCTTAGCTCTACCACAAAAGCTCTTAAAATACCTGTAAAAAATGACTCTAAAGAAATTCTAGAGGAGCAGAAGCCACAAAACAACAGAATGAAAGAGATTTCCAGTCCAAGATGGCCTGGAAGGCTGAAAGGAAAGGTCTATCACACTGGGCTTAGAGTGGAGTGCTGCCCAGCCTTGACCATGCAGCATAGCAGGGACAGGACTGGAGCAGGCAGAATCCTGGGCAGCAGCTGCAATTCCAAGATTTCTCATCCTACAAATGCCAAAGACAGTTTCAAAGGTCAGTGAGAACGCTCTTTCACCTGGATGAGAAGGGAGCAGGGTCCAGCCCTAGCCTCAGGCCCAGGGCAGGGAGAAGTCACTGTGTCACAGTGTTCATTTTTGGAGCCCTTGGCCTAAAGACTCTGGGGGAATTGAGCAGCTCATCTGGGTCTCAATCTTGAGGGTTGGCCCTTGGGTGAGGAGGAGCACTGACTGGTGGAGCTGGAGGCAGATGTGGAGAGGGAACCCTACTCGCAAATCCTGGGCAGAAAAGCTTGTGGTTGCTCCCAGATCAGAGTACAGGCCAGGAAAGGAGTAAACTCCTCTCCCTTGATTGTGCCACCTTGGAGGAACTGAGAACTTATGGGTCCCTGAAGTATACCCTCCACTTGACAAAGGGCTCAAAAGTTAAATATAACTGTCTGGGAAAATGCCCAAAAAGGGGGGAAAAATAAGACTATAGAAGGTTACTTTCTTGGTGAACAGGTATTTTCCTCCATCCTTTTTGGATGATGAAGAACAAAACATACCATTATAGGAAGACATCAAAGTCAAGGTTTCTTCATCCAAAACCTCCAAAAAAATTTTCAATGATCTCAGGCCATGGAAGAGCTCAAAAAAAAGATTTGAAAATCAAGTAAGAGAGGTGGAGGAAAAATTGGGAAGAGAAATGAGAGTGATGCAAGAAAATCAGGAAAAGCAAATCAACAGCTTGCTAAAGGAGACCCCAAAAATGCTGAAGAAAATAACACCTTTAAAAATAGACTAACCCAAATGACAAAAGAGGTCCAATAAGCCAATGAGGAGAAAAATGTTTTAAAAAGCAGAGTTAGCCAAAAGGAAAAGAAGGTTCAAAAGCTCACTGAAGAAAATAGTTCTTTAAAAATTAGAATGGAGCAGATGGAAGCTAATGACTTTATGAGAAACCAAGAAATTACAAAACAAAACCAAAAGGATGAAAAAATTGAAGACAATGTGAAACATCTCATTGGAAAAACAACTAACCTGGAAAATAGATCCAGGAGAGACAATTTAAAAATTATGGGGCTACCTGAAAACCATGATGAAAAAAAGAGCCTAGACATCAACTTTTATGAAATTATTAAGGAAAATATATGCAAAGTAAATTCAAGGCAATCTTTTGGGCAATGTAGGCCCAGCGGCTGGGGGCACCAGGAACAGCCTCATGTAGGTGGCATCACCTGAAGTGAACTTTGAAGGAAGTGAGGACTTCTATAAGGCAAAGATGGGAAGGAAATAGATTGCAGAAGTGCCTCAGTCTTTGCAAAGCACTATCTGGTAGTGACTATGATACTCTAGATGTGGCCTGCCCAGGGCAGAGGAAAGCAATATGACCTACCCCCTCTGTTTTCCTGGAAGCTATGCACCCTTCAAGCAGCCTAGGATCACATTCACTTCTTTGGCTCTCCTGTCATACCGTTGACTCATATGGAGCTGTTATTAAGTGAATGCTAAAACTATGACCATAATTTTAATTGGTACAATGCCCCATACTTGCTTCAAAGCTTTTCATATCCTTACTTGACACAATTCTATGAGAAAGACAGAACATTTTTGTAGTGGGAAAACTGAAGCTCAGGAGGGCACTTACCCAAGATTGACATGAAGATTGATGATGTAGGCAGGATAATGAATGAGTTGAAAGTTGATAAGTAAGGAAGTCCTTATCAATTGATTTTTCTCTCTAGGTTAGAAGGAAGCTACCCAGAGCTCAGAAAACCAGGAGCCATGGCAGAGAAAGTTTGATTCATAAAGGAGTCAGTCAGGCATAGTGGAAATAGCATAGGATTCAGAATCAGAAATATGGGATTAAATCCACATCATCTCTGGCATGTGCTACCTCGGGTGACTCTGAACAAGAGACCACCTCTCTAGGTCTCAGTTTCCTCATCTGTAAAATGAGGGGGTTGTATTTGAAGGACTCTGAGGCCTTTTCCACCTCTGAACTGAGAAAATTCACAATGTTTCCCTAATCTAGTGTGAGTAGCTATGCAGACTCTGTGTGGTTGGGCTAGAGATGTCCAGCAGTTGCCACCATGTTTGATAATGAAGATTATCTAATTAAAACTGGCTTCGGTCTATGGACACTGCACAATTGAACTCAACAGGAGATTGGGGAGAGGGGGAGGAGGGATCCTCTCTTTCTGCCAAGTTTCCCCCAAATCCAGTAAATTAGGACAGATTTCTGCACAACTTCAAAACAAAACAAAACAAAACCCAGAACAAGGCAATGACTCACATCAAGAGCCCAGATCCAATTAACTTTGCCCTGTAACAAGGGAAAGGATTACATTTGCTTTGTCTACGTATTTCTTTCCCAGAGACCTCTTCTACACCAAGCTTTTCCTGTTTTCTCCCTGTGAGAGCTTATGGATTGAGAGACTTAGCTTCATGCTCTGACTCCAGGACTTAGCCTGTGTGACCTCAAGAAAGTCATTTCACTTCTCTGAGGCTTAATTTTTTTATCTATAGAACAGGGATAATAATCCTTGTACTACCAACCTGTTTCATGAGGTGGCTGTAAGAAATCACTCATCCAGCATTCATTAAGTACCTCCTATGTATCTGATGCTAAGTACTAGGGACCCAAAAATAAAAGTGGAACAGCCCCTGCTTTCAAGAAGTTTGCATTCTGACAGAGGAGAAACATGTACAAACTTCCCTATTTCTATTGAAGGCTTCATCATCCTTCCGGTCAACCAGGTATGACTCCTCACACTCACCCTGCCTAATAAGTCAGTTACCAAATCTGGTCATTTTGACCTCTCTAACACATCTTGGATCTAAAACATCCCCTCTTCTCCACTCACAAGGTCACCACCAAGGTATAGCCCCTTATCACCTCTAAGCTGAATATTATTATTTCCTTTTCATTCTCTCTTCCTCAAGCCTCTTCCCACTCTAATTCAGCCTCCACCTAGAAGTGGCTAGCTGATGTAGTGGAGAGAGAATTGGGCTTAGAGTCAGGAAGACTTGAGGTCAAATCAGGCCTCAGACATTCCCTAGCTGTATGGTCCTGGGTAAGTCACTAAATCTTTATCTATCTAGGTTTTTTCAAGTGTAAAATGGAGATAAAATAGCACCTACTTTTCAAGGTTGTTTTGAAGATCAACTGAGATAATATTTGTAAAGTGCTTAACATGGTGCCTAGCACATAGAAGGCACTTTAAAATTTCTTTTCTCCACTCAGCTACCAAAGTAGCTTTTCCTAAAGTGATGATTTAGTCATTCTACTCTGACTCATTCAACAAATTCCAGTGGCTTCCTTTTGCTTCAAGGATGAAATACAAGCTCTTCTCTTTGGCACTCAAAGCTTTTTACAAGTAGGTACCTTCCTAGCTTCCTAATCTACTTACATTTTAGTTGTCTGCTATTCTAACTAGGCATACAGTTCTGTGAGATGTCCATGTCCCTTCTCTAGGCCTATACATTGGCCATCTCACATGCTTTGAATGTGCTTTGTGTCTTGGAATCCCTGGTTACCCTTAAGACTCAGTTTAAGTGTTGCCTTCTTTGTGAAGTTTTTCCTAGTCCTTTCAGGCCCTAGTGCCCCCTCCCCAAAGTACCATGTGTTCATTTAGCATGTATGCCATACATACTCATACCTGTGCATGCTGTATCCTTCCCCCTCTCCCCACCTCCATTAGAATGTGAGCTATTTGAGAATGGGGACTATTTTTTAAACATTTTCCTCTGTATCTCTAATGCATAGCACAGTTCCTAGAACGCTATAGGTACATATAAACAAAACTTATACAAAATGGACATAAGGCACTTTAGGGAGGGAGGACAGTAAAAGATGGAGAGATAAGGTTCAGAAAAATTTTCATATAGTAGGTTAAAAACTCAGCTTGAACTGAGTTTTTGAACATATTTTTATTTTGTTAAATATTTTCCAGTTACATTAAAACTTTTTCTAACATTCATTTTTTTAACATTTTGAGTTACAAGTTCTCTCCTTCCCTCCTGTTCTTCCCCACCCCTTGAGAAAGCAAGCAATTTGATATTAGTTATACATGTGAAGTTATGTAAAACAGTTTTCCATATTAACCATGTTGCAAAAGAAAACACAAACAAGAAAAAAAAGAAAGTGAAAGATTATGATTCAATCTGCGCTTAGAGTTCGTCAGTTTTGTCTCTGGAGGTGGATAGCATTTTTCATCATGAGTCCTTCGGAATTGCCTTGGATCATTCTCTTGATCAGAGTAGTTAAGTCTTTCACAGTTGATCATTGTTACAATGTTGCTGTTACTGTATACAATGTTCCCCTGGTTCTTCTCACTTCACTTTGCATCATCAGTTCATGTAAGACTTTCCAAATTTTTCTGAAATCCCCTTGCTTGTCATTTTTTATAGCACAATAATATTTCATCACAATAACACACCACAACTTATTTAACCATTTCCCTATTGATGGGCATCCCCTCAATATCCAATTCTTTGCCACCACAAAAAGAGCTGTTATGAATATCTTTGTACACATAGATCCTTTTCCTTTTTTAAAAAAAATTTCTTTAGGATACAGACCTAGTAGTGGTATTGCTAGATCAAAGGGTACACACAATTTTGTAGCCTTTTAGGCATAGTTCCAAATTGTCCTCGAGAATGATTGGATAAGTTCACAACTCCACTAAGAGTGCTTTAGTGTCCCTATTTTTCCACATCCCCTCCAGTGTCTGTCATTTTCCTTTTCTGCCATGTCAGTCAATCTGATAGGTGTGAGGTAGTATCAGAGAGTTGTATTTTCTGATCAATAGTGGTTTAGAGCATTTTGTGTGACTATTGATACCTTTGATTTCTTCTTCTGAAAACTGCCTGTTCATATCCCTTGACCTTTTATCAACTGGGGAATTGAATTGAATTTTGAAGGAAACAAGGGATTCTAAGGGGTGGTGATGAGAGAAGGGAGAAATTCCTGGTACCATGGACAGTGAAAGTGCAAAGCTACAAAGATGGTAGCTGAAGTATTGTGTGTGAAGAACAAAGTAGGTCAGTTTGTTTGGATTGTAGAGTTGGAAAAAAGGGGCCTTAGAACACTGCAGACGTAGTAGTTGCTGTGATTGCCCTTACTGTTTTTATTTTCTCTCTGTCACTTTACTAAGCCTGATCTGGCATCTTGTCAACCACTCTATTGAAACTATTCTCTCTAATCTTACTAATGGCGTCTTCATTCCAAGATCCAAATAAAGGCTCAGAGATGAAGCAACTAGCCCAAGGTTACACAGCTATTAAGTGGTAGAGGTGAACCAAGGTCTTCTGACTCTTACCACCACCCAAAATATAATTATTAATAATAAAAATCCTGGCAAACATTTGTAAAGCACTTTCAGGTTTACAATATTCTTTTCAAATATTTTCTCATTTTGTTCTCACAGCAACCTTGGGAACTAAAAACAATTATTATCCCATTTTACAGATGAGGAAACTGAGGCAGACTGGGGTTAAGTGACTGAGGTTAAGTGACACACAACTAGAAAGTGTCTGAGGCAGGATCCTGTACCAGGGTCTTCTTGACTTCAGGTCCAGTGCTTTACTCACAGCTCTGCCTTCCTGCCACTGCCACTATACCCCAGTTGGTCCTTCAAGAGAGAGAAAAGGCAACTGTGCAGTTGTAATTCTGGCACATCCAATACAGAAGTGTAGAAAATTAAATAACTGGAGTTTTAAACCAGATCTGTATCAATTTCCAAGCAAGAGTGAGGACTGCAGCTGGGGTCTGGTCAGGCACCATTAAGATTGGAAAGGACTTTACAAAAAGCAAAGCTAGTAATTCCATAAACATTTCTTAAGTTTCTACTGTGTACACAGCTCTGTTCTCCCTTGGAAAAAAATATGAAGTTTAAGTGAGATAGTTACTACCCTCTTGGAACTTATAGTTTAGGATGGGGGTTAGACATGCTCACAAGGCTATACATGGACAAATGTCACATCACAAATACAATAGAGAAGCACAAAATACATGTGTTACGACTAAAGGGTCTTATTGGTGGTCAGGGAGACTTCCTGAAGGAAGCAGGACTGAGGTTAGACCTTAAGGGAAAATCATGGTGGCAAGCATGTCTGAATCATGCATGAAGGACAGAGATTAGTCCTTTTGGGTCTGTAGTATACAGCAAATGAGACAAGATTGGGTAGCACTAGATAGTATCCATTAATAATTTAATAGATGGGGGAAAGTGTTTGTTAAGCATTTAAAACATGTTAACTGCTTAGAAATAATATAAAAGCAAAGACAGTCCCTTTTCTCAGTGAGCTTCTATTCTAGAGATAGCACAGAGAGGGGAGTAGTAGCCAAGAAAGGACACTTTGATTTGGAAAGATGCAGAAATGGTGAATAGAGCCATATGGAAACAGATTGACACATTCCATCCAGGAACAATGCAGAGTTGATTTTATCCTAGTTCCCAGTTTCCCCACTAGGAGGAGGAAGGCAAGAAAGGAGTTTGTGGATGACAGCAATGCTGTGGAGGAAATGATTGGAGAGAAGGGAGTGATGTATGGTCAGGGTTTTCCTGAAATAGTGGTCCAGTAAGAGGGAGTCACCAATCAGAATGGCAGAACCCTGGTGGGTGTTTCATGGATGAAAGGGGTTAAGGCACAGGGCCATGGTCTACAGTATAGCTCCCATGCAGGCATATACACCTACCTATATCAACAATAGGATTATGAAAGTGAAGGAAATGTCTAGAGACCATGACAGTGAATATTATAGAAGTCATTGAATGATAGGCAGAAGAATTTGACCTTTAGTCAGGAGGTCTTTGGGAGCCATTGAAAGACCTTGAACAGAGGAGTGAAGCAGACTCTCTTGGGAGGTAGTGAGCTTCTTTTTGATGGAGATATTGAATCAGAGGCTGTGTAAGAGAGTGTGTCACACTTGTGAGTGATACTCTTGTAGAAGGGGGTGGGGTGGGAACATCCTGGCACTGGGTCCATGAGTTGAATATTGGGATTAGATATAAAATGGTACAGTGGAAATGAACCCTGGATGTTGAGCCAGAGGGCCCAAGTTTAAATCTTGGCTGTACTATTTATTGGCTGTGTGACCTTAGTCAACTTACCTAACCTTCACAAAAGGAAGGGGATGGACCAAGTGATTCCTAAAATCCTTCCCAGCTCTCAGTCTTATGAATGATCCTGTGCCCTCTGATGTCCCTTCTAGCTCTGATATTTCGGGGTTTGGCTAATCCGATTTGAGGGGTTGTGATGTAATTCCTGATTCCCTGCACAGCCCTGCTTATCATCCCAGAATTTACTAATCCACATTCACTAGCTAAAGCAAGTGTTAAAATCTGGGGTGAAGGATAGTATTGTAGGGGGAGGAAAAGAGCAAGAAAAATGTCCATTTCTGTGTGGATTTCAGACCCAAGGGGCCTTGAGCAGGACTAACAGCTTGGTCTCCACGTTGGTAAATATTGGTCTGTTACAAAGGCCACATTCATCTTGTACAGGCTCCAGTCCATCCACCATAGTTCCTCCTTCCCTCCCTCCTTCCCTCTGCTGATGAGGGGCTCGTTTATTTATTACTCCAATAACAAATAGACTGTCAGCCTGTACCAACTAGCTCCCAGAGGGCTCAGGATCTGCTGACTGGGCCCAGCTGTTGTGTTGACTTGAAGTGGGAGGAAAAGAGGAGCATCAGGGGACTGGCTCGCCTCAGTCCCTGGGCTGCCTTTCCCAAGGCAGGAAACAGTCATTGAGTGGCCTTTGCCCAGTCTCTACTGAGCAGATGGGCCCCCACAGCTGCTGCCCCACCTTGGAGACAAGGGGTTCTGAAGTTTTAGTACTAATAATGGCACCCCTTTCTCCAGGGCCTCAGGATGCATTACAGTCCTTTAAGGTGGGAAGGTAGAGATTATTATCTCCATTTTACAGATCAGGAAATTGAGGCCAGCAGAGAATCACGCTTGCCCATATCTTAGTGCTTCCTGCCTTAGCTGGCTTTCTCCTTTCTCACCCAGAGAGCTGGGTCTCCCCCAGCCTGGCTCCCTCGAAAACCTCCAGTCCCATGCTGGCACAAAAGTGTCAGGGCCAGATGCCAGCAGCTAGACTGAGCAGTTCATTGGCAAGCCCATCCTTCATCCTTCCCTGTCTGTAAGGGATGCCACAGGGAGACAAATCATCCATTCTGAACCTGCCTCTGCAGAGGGGAGGACAGTAAGCTGTCCCTGCTGTCCCCCTCAAGCCCAGAGACTCTCTCACAGTTTGGGGATCTCCCACCCTCTGGAAGTGAGCCAGGCCACATACCTGAGGCAGGAAAGGAAAGTGGGCTTACTCCTTCTACCCTACCTGAGCATTCTCTTAGGCCACCCCAGGCCTGACCTGGTACAAGTTTCCTCTTCTTTCAAGGCTCAACTCAGGTATTTCTGCTTCTGTCTACAGGGTCACAAAGCTAGTAAGTGTCAGAGTCAGAACCTGAACCCAAATCAAGGTTCATTGAGTCAGAGCTGAAAGGGACCTCAGAAGCCATCAAGTCTATCTTCCTCATTCAACAGATAAGGAAACTGAGGCCAAAGGAATAAAATGACTTGGCCAGGGTCACATAGGCAGTAAGTATCTGAGGCAGGATTAAACCCAGGCCTTTCTGACTCCAGTGTCCTGTCTATTAGACCTCACTGCCTCTACAAGTCCAGTGCAGGTTCCCTGATGTCACACTGCACCTGAAGATGCTCTGGTAGAAGTATGATGAGAGTTCATCATCTGCCCTTGGCTTAGAGGCTGGTGTAGCCCAGCTGTTCACTTTTATTTGATTAGATTAAAGTCTACCTTGAACGCTACCTTTAAAAATCCATGGATACCAAGTTTGCACTAAGACAATCTGAACACCACTTCATCTGTCATCAGAGTCAAGATCATTCCCAGAAGGCAGGAATATAAGAAACATTAAAGTCAATTCGATATGAAGTACCTACTGTGTGCTAGGTACTGGGAGAGAAGTAAGATCTGAATAAGCTATGGGACAGATAGGGTTGGGGGAGGGGTAAAGAAAGAGAGCTAGCACTTATCAAGGACCTACTATGTGCCAGATACTGGACTAAATGTTTACAGATGTCTCACTTGATAATATTAGTTCAGCTGATCCAAGATCAGAATCAGAGAAAGGGCACAGTGAGCATAGCTGTGGCCTTGGGGGTCAGGAGACCTGGGTTCTAAGCCAGGCTTGAATGCTTCAAAGCTACACCACATTTCACTTCTCTGGGACTCAGTTTCCTCATCTGTAAAATGGCAATCATCATACTCTCATTGCCTACCTCAAAGTCTTGCCAAGAGGTAAGTGGCAAGTGGTTGAAGACCTCTCCAGAATCACATGATCACATGAGTGACCTCTGCTCCAATCCATCTATGAAAGGAATGGCCTTCCAGAACATCCATGTCAAGTGCTCCTCCAGCCTCTGCTGGAATCCAAGGAGAATGAAGCCACCACTCCTCGAAGCAGCCCATTCCACTGGGGAACAGCTCTCACGGGCAGGAAACTTTTCCTGACATAAACTGATATTTTGCAACTCTCGCTTATCCCCCTACCCTTCCAAACCCCATTGATTTCAACTGTGCCTTCTGAGACCAAATGGAGCCTGTCTAATCCCTCCTTCATATGACAACCCTTCAAATACTTGCAGACAGCTGTCATGTCCCCTTGAGTCTTCTCCAGGCTAAACATACCCAGTTCCTTCAAGCCATCTTCAGATATCACACATTTCTCACCCTGGTTAAGGTCTTAGAAGTGCTAGAGAGATTACTGTTACCTGTACTTCTCTTCTACAGCATATATTCTAAGTTTTAAGGGCCCTCCCAGCTCTGATTCCCTTTCCTATGCTCTAAGGGTCCTCCTACCTTAATTCAGTCTGTGATTCCATGACAGTTCCCTTCTTGACTTAAGTTTTCTTAATGGCACACTGAGATGGAATCAGGCCATAAGTGGATCAACATTGTGGCTCATGGACCTCAGGACTGCAATGTGTGGATTACATATCTTCTCTCTGCCTTGATTCCCAGTCTTTTGCTGACACTCAGATCCCAAGCAGTAATACAGTCTTTCCAAAATGCTGCCAGGCTCCAAGCAGGGCACACCCAATCTGGGGTGAGCTTCCCTGGTCAGTAGCCCAGGACGGCACTTCTACTTCCTTCTGCCCTGACCCAAGTTCATGTTCGTATTCTTGGGTCACAAAAAAGAATCCCATTTCTAAGGGTTTGCCAAGTGCTTTCTTCCCCAGGGGTGATTAGCAGAAGACATACTCATGTTGTAGGAGAATTAGTTGAAGGAATGTGGAATGTGTAGCCACAAGAAGAGAAGACTAGGAAGGCAGTTGGTGGATGACTTCAATTGCATGGCAGGTTGTCATGGGTAGAAGAAAAACATGACTTATTCTTCTTGGTCCCAAAGGAAAGAGCTAGAAATACTGAAGAGAGGTCAATGTGGGTCAAATGTCCGAAAAAGCTTCCTAATGAGGGCCATCCCAAAGTGCAATGGGCTCCCTCAGGAGGTGGAAGGCTCTCCCTCCTTGGAGGGCTTTGGGCAGAACCTGGAGAAGTGCTTGTTGGGTAGGCTGTAGTGGTGGTGGTGATGATGAAGATGATGATGATGATTTCACACATCTAGTGATTCCTTTAAAGTCAGACCAGATGGCTGCTGAGGTCCCTTTGGGTTCTAGACCCTGTGATTAATCCTTGAAAGACAGAGTATTTGGACCAAAAGGGAAGTGGGAGAGAATTTGAGTTTAGGTCATTGAGAGACTGAATGAACAGAATCAAGCTTTAAGAAAAGACTTTTTTGAAGCATTTTAAAGCTTATGAGTTTTATCATAGTTTGAAGTGACCAGTGGAGCTAAGATTTATAGGCAAGCGTGCCCAGAAAGTAATGCCAAGAAAAACTCAAAATATTCTAAAGCAAGTGCCTTTCAAACATGAAACCAAATACAATGCCTGGTAATGTGGATTGGGTAGTGGGGCAGTGGTATAGGGGGTACTTTATTGGCATTGAAGTGGAACCACCTGTATCACTCATGTTTGCGACTTGTAGCAGATCATCCCAAAGCCAGGGGGAATTAAAGAAATTTTTAAAATTCTTTTGGATAGGGAAGTCAAGATTCACATTTCCTTTATAATTCTAGGACCCTAGGTCTTGGTCTGGAATGGAATAATGAAGCCACCTAGTTCAATATCCCTATTTAAAGAAGATCAAAATGAGTCCCAGAGAGTCCAAGGCCATACAGTTAGTGCAAAGTAGAAGCAGGATTTAAACTCAGGTCCTGTGACTCCAAGTTAGCTCCCTCTGTACTGAATCACATAGGCTGGAATTCTGAGTCAAAATGGTTAAAATGAAGTTAAAAGAAAAAATGCAAAATCTCACACTTAGGTTCAAAATATCTACATCACAAGCACAAGTCAGTGGATGTGTCTCCAAAGAATTATTCCTGTGGAAGGAATCTGAAGGTTTTAGTGGACAGCAAATTCACAGTACAATAATGGTGATGGTGGTGGAGGAGGTAATGGTGATGGCGATGATGATGACGGTGGTGGTGATAATGGTAGTGGTGGTGGGAGTGATGGTGATGATGGTGGTGGTGGTAGTGATGAGGTTGACAATGATGATTTTGAGATCTAAAAAGCACTACACACATCATCGAATTTGGCGCAGCCACCTCCTGGTTAGTTGGTACTATGAATATTATTACTCTCCTAATAAGTTGTGAAAGCAGAGAAGGTAACTTGTCTAAAGTCACACAACTGTCAAGTAGATGAGGTAGGTTTTGGAAAAGCTATAGGGAAGCCAAAAAAGCAGTAGTCTCCTCAGTGGTTTCCCCTCCCTAATTCTCTTCCCTCTCTAATCCATACTTTACACAGCTGCCAAACTGATAATCCTAAAGTGCAAAGATAAGTCACCCCTCCACTCCGTAAACTCCAGTGGCTTCTTATTTCCTCTAGGATAAAATCTAAACTCTTCTGTTTGGCATTTAAAGTCCTTCACACCCTGAAAAGTCCCAGACTACCTGTCTGGCCTTCTTTTAAATTACTCCCCTCCATACACCCTGCCTAGAATGTCCTCGCTCCTTGCCTCCAGCTCTTAGAATCTCCAGTTTCCTTCAAGACTCAGCTCAAGGGCCACCTGCTACATAAGGGCTTTTTCTGATCCCACCACACTGTTAGCATCTCTCACTCAAAATCACTTTGCATTTATTTTGCATTATTTTATATCCACAAATGTACATGTTGTCTTCCCAGCTAGACTATGAACTCCTTGAAGGCAGGGACTGTTTCAGTTTTGTCTTTCTCTCACCAGTGATTCACACAGTGCTCGACACATGAGAAATGCTTAATGCTTGTTGATTGATTTATTGGGCTAGTCCAACTTGTCCTGGGCTGGAACAGTCTTCCTTCCTCCAGTCCTCCTTGACAAGTAGCCATTCAGACCCATCTTGAAGACCTCATCTTGAAGACACTGAGTGAGGAAGGGGAGCTCCGTAGCATTGGAGACAGTCATCTCACTTGAGGATCTTTCTAATTTTAAGGAAATTCTCCATTATCTGGAACTTAAATCAATCTCTCTTTGTGTATGTGTCTGTGTGTGTTTCTCTCTCCATATATATGTGTGTGTATATGAATGTACACACACATATCTTCTTTCTCTTCTCTCTCTCAGTCTCTACACACACACCCATAAATACCTCTTTTCTCTCCTCTCTTTTCTCTAACTTCTCTCTGTCCTTCCCTGTCCCCAAATCAAACAGTACAATTCTCATTATTGCTGTTCAAACATAATGGCCCTTCAAGTACTTTGTACTTTCATCTACATATTAAGAGTTGGCAGGGACCTTTTGGCTCATTTTCATTTTTCATATGAAGAGACTGAGGCCCAGAGAAGTTAAAACTTGCCGAAGGGCCCAAAGTGTGCAAGGACAGAAGTGGGATTCCAACTGGGTCCAATATAATTCAGTGTGAACCAATAACTCATTTTTGCATTCCACTGATAATTAGAACGCTGCTCAAAACACCCCTGGTAGGCATGAGGGGCTGGTATTGCTTTCCTCATTTTACTGAGGACAACAGAGAGCCCCAGAGTGGGGAGCAGACCTAACAAGAGTCACACAGCCAGCAAGTGACAGAGCTGATTTGAACAGTGAACCACTTGTCCTCTCTCACCATTCTAGTGTACTTTCCTGCCTACTCCCACCCCTCAGTGACTTCAACCCTTAAAGCCTGGGATTTCTGGAAGATGCCTGCCAACATGGGCAAAGAAGGGGTATATTTCTGGGGGACAGTGAGAGAAGGACTATCACCCTACTAAAAACTGCTAAGTATTACAGCTCATTTGTACCACAGGGTTCAAAACTAGCAGTTATCTCAGTCAAGAGCCTCCCTTTCTTTCTGAATCGGGACTCCACACCCATGCCTCCATTTTTCTGTAACCTCTTACTGTCATCTGACAGACAGAGAACCCTCTGAGGTGGAGTGGTCCACACAAGACCAGGAGCTGAGCAGTGGGAGCCATGCACTGTCCAGCCATCTTCCTTTGGCAGCTAGAGACACAGGGATCTCCCAAAAGTTTAGACAGCCACACATAAGCATACAACTTCTAGTACAACAGATTCATAAAACATGAGTCTACAGCTGGAAAGAAACTTAGAGATTACCCAGTCCAACCTCCCTCCATTTTACAGGCAAAGTTAAGTGGCTTTCCCAAGGTCACCCAGCTAGTAAGCAGCAGATAGAAGTAGCCAGAATTCAAACCCAGGTTCCCCTGACTACAAACAGAGTGTTCTTTAGAGAGTCAGGTGGTCTATATCTTGGGTCTTGGAGGTGATTTGACCTGGTAAGAAGGGTGTTATCATCATCCCCATTTTAGAGACTGGGCTGAAAGAGGTTAAGAAATTAGCCCAGGGTCTCACCATTAGTAAGTGACTGAGACAGGATGTTAACTCAGGTCTTCCTGACTCCAACTTCAGTGTTCTACCCACCCAGATGCCTAACTAAACCAAAAATGCCCTTAAAAAGTTCTTGGATCCCAGAATTCTGGGTTGCTACACATTCCCTGCTCTCAGGAATGGGTGCCACCCAAGGCCTTCCCCACTGCTCACTATGGTTACTGGTACTGAGTGATACCTGATGAACTGGGACTCAAGATACCTGAGCTCTTGCCCCAGTGGGGACAGTTGCTGGCTGCCCCACCCTGAGTTGGATCTTTCTCACTGTCCTTCTGGGCTTTAGTTTCCTCCTGCATAAAATTAGGGGCTTAATGGGGTCCAAGTTGCATTCTAGTTCCAGGATCCTAGAATTCCATGAACCCCATTGATTGGAGCCCACAGAATGGCCAGACACACCAGCAAGATTGGTAAGTAACAAAGAGCTTTGCATCAATATGCCTTTCATAGGGCCCCATCTCCCAAACACAGCCGTCATTTACATCATAAAGGGAAAATTTAAATAGAAAGAAAAATTGTGAGGTTGGGATAAGGTCCAGGCCTCCGCTGGCCTAGGGGGCACTGAGAACCTGCTGGGTAGGGCCCACTCTGCAGAAGGTCACCTTCAAACCCATCCCCCAGGCACTCCCGCCTCCTCCACTGCTTGACACACTTGTGATGTATGGTCGCTTTGCTGCCGACACTGTTCGCTGCACAATCCAATCTCGCAGACACACATATTTCTCAATTCAGGGACTCTTTTTATTTTATGAAACATCAGCTCACGGCTCAGCTCTGGTGATGGGGAGAGTCAAACGGGGTCTGCCAGCCATATTCTCTGCTGTTGTTCTCTTGCCTCCCATCCCCAAAGCCCCTACTTTTCCATTCCTGTTCTTTCCACCACCTCCATTCTCTCCTACTTAGAGACAGGAATCTTACAAACAGGAAGAGATTTTCAAAGAATTGCTGACAAGTTGGGTCTCCAGAGTTCAGTTGCTACTTGCCCCCTGAAAACCTAGAAGTAGCCCTGAGGGATAATGACTTGTTTTTCTACTGCTGTAGCTCACAAGCCCCCACTGGTGTGCTTCCTATACTATTTACAGTAGAAATCAATGTCATCCAGACTTAAGGAAAGGAGGGTATATAGAAATATACCAGACTTTTAGAAAAGGACACTTATTAAATGGTGTGGTCAGAGCAGGTGGTATGAAACACCTTTCCACAAGTCTGTGACACCCTTCCACATGAACATACGTAGTACAGGGGAAGGGGGCTGAAGCTTAGAGAACATGGGTAAAGGGACAACAGCTTCTGAAAGTCCCTTTGCTAGAATCCCACAGTTGTTCCCTATAAGGATGGTTTTATTTTTTCTTCTGGGCTCATTGAAGAGCCTTGAATCTTTATCTAGTGAGTCCTTGGCTCCTGATGCAAACACTTCTGTCAATTTTTTTGTAGCTTCTGCTAAGAATGTTTATGGGGAAAATGGGAAGGCTCAAATTCTCCAGACCATTTGAAGCTCACAAGATCTTACTCTTAGCAGGGGTTTGGGGCAGGAAGCCAAGACTAAGATACTCTCCTTCCCCCTACCCCCACCAAAGCAGTCACTCCTCAGGGATTTGGCTGGAACATTCTCTTGGCTCAAGCTCTAGCTTGAATCCACAAGTCCAACTAACTCAGTGTTTTTATATAGGTCCTGACCAAGTTTCACAGAAAATTTGAAAAGACTTCCTCTCACACCTAGGGAGATGTCCAAGCCTTGATCACACCCAGTGAGAAGTCTAGATGTGTTCTCATCTGATAAAAGTATCAAGGCTAAGTAGGACAGGGTGATTTCAACCTCACCTTTGTACTCAGAACATAGAATGTCAAAGATGGGAACTTTGAGCATTGAATATGGGAACTTGGAGAGGCCTTAGAACATAGAACACAGAATGTCTGAAGTGAAAGAGATGCTAGGATACAGAACTGAGAATATTGGAGCTAGAATAGATCCTAGAACATAGAATGTTAGAGAGGTCAGAGACAAAATGGCAGAGTAGCAGGCAGAAATACAGTGAGCTTCTCCACCCCTCCTGCCAAAAATCCATCTCCTCCAAACAGATCAAGAAAATACACCAGACTGAATCTGGATTAGGAAATAAAAGAAAAAATCACTGTGAATCACTTTTCCAGCCCAGGTCAGCATAGGGAAACAGTCTGGCCGAGACCTCACAGTACAAAGCCCTCCATTTCAGGGAAAGACTGTGCATCAAGGCAAGAAGGAGCTCCAGAACCACCCCCTTATTGGGGATAAACTTGTACAGGGTATAGGAACAAAAGTTCAACTAGCAGATCTGTTGCCCACTGCACAGGTCCACATCATAGCTCCAGGGCTGAGTAGCAGATCTGCACCCAAGGGAGGCAATTCAAGGTAGGGGAGGTGGTCCAAAGCCTTAGTCTGTGTACAAGCAAGTTCCTCCCCCAATCACATAGCAGGGTCTCAGTTCCAACTTGTAACCCAGATTGAACCTGTAGAGGAATAATTATGACAGGAATTCCAGACCAAAGGGAAGCCTACAGTTCTATTACTCTGAACTAGCTGATTTGATTATGTTTGATTAATGTCAAGTCCAGCAATAGTCTCTTATTTCTCGGGTCCAAAGCTAGATCAGGAACTTAAAGAGTTTCCAGCTTACCCCAACACCAGGGGGATAAAAATCAAACTTTGCTCTGGATCACACTACTCTGGGAGCTTACAGATATCCAGCCTAAGCTGTTCCTAGAACAACACAACACTCAACACCCCCCAAGAAAACAACAGAACCGGTCCAGACATTCCCTCTAGAAGTGCTCAGAACCAGTTCTAACAGCAAGGTTGAAATCAGGAAATAGACTGGAAGAATGAGTAAAAAAGAATCCCCCCCAAAAATCTATTACGGTAACAAAGACATTTAAGACACAAGCCCAAAAGAAGAAAATTATTTCAAAACATCTACAAGCAAAACTTCAAAGGAAAACACAGCTTGGGCACAATTTCAGCCATAATTCCTGGAAGCAATGAAAAAAGAGTTTTAAAAAGTTTTTTTTCATCAATGAAATGAGAATGCTAGAGGAAAAAGATGGGAATAGAAATTAGAGTTTTGGAAGAAAGAATTGGAAAGGGGATTAACAGCCTGGCGCAAGAGTTTGCCAAAATCTTACCCAAGCAACAAACTCCCCCGATATTATAATGAACTAAACCAGAAATATTAAAATGAAGTCAAAAGACTGAAAAATAGAAGAAAATGTAAGGAATCTCCTAGCAAAAACAGCTGACTTAGAAAACAGGTTGAGGAGAGATTATTTAAGAATCATAGTGTTACATGAATGTCATGACCAAAAAATGAGCCTAGACATCATATTTCAAGAAATCATAAAAGAAAACTGTCTAGATCTCTGGAACTAGAGGACTAAGTGGAAACAGAAAGGATCTATTGGTCACCTTCTGAAAGAAATTCCAAAATGAAATCTCCGGGAAATTTATAGCAAAAATTTAGAGCCTCCAGGTCAAAGGGGGTAAAAATAACTGCAAGTAGCCAGAAAGAATTCAAGTACTGAGAAGAAACAATCAGAATCATATGCAAATTTAGCAGTCACCACTTTAAAGAATGAAAGAGTTTGGATATGATGTTCTAGAAGGCTTACAACCAAAATATCTTTCCCAGAAACACTGAGTATAATCCTAGAGGGAAAAAATGAATTCTTAATGAAATAAAGGACTTCCAATATTCCTGATGAAAAGATTAGAGCTTCCTAAAAACTCTGAAGTGCAAACACAATAGTTAAGAGAAACATAAAGAAATAAAAACAAATAAACAAAAAAACAAATAAACAATCATAAGAGATTAAATAAAGATAAATTGCTTATATTTAAACATGAGACACCTGTCCCTTCTGAATCATTGTAAGTCATAGAGGTAGTCTAATTAGACAAGGTCTAGTCATGGTTCTGCTATGTCTTGATTATCTTAAGACTAGAAGGAGAAAGAAAGAGGAATATATAGGGTTGAGGTGCAGAAAAGGGAAAGGAAGATTAGGGAAAATTATTTCATATAAACAAGGTATGCAAGACTAGGTGTGTTTGTGTAGAAGCCTATACAAAGAGAAAATGATGGGAGAAACAGCTGACTCTTTAACCTCACTCTCATATGAACTAGCCAAAGGAGGAGAGAATACATATATACAAACACACACAAGTTGGATGCAGAAATACATTTCACTCAACAGAGAAATAAGAAGTAAAGAGGAGTAGGGAGAAAGGAGAATTAGAGGGAGGGTAGATTAAAGGATGGATTAGTCCTAAGCAAAGCAAAGTCTAACAAAGGATATAAAAATATTTACAGCTCTTTTGAGGTGGCAAATAATGGGAATCTGAAGGGTCCCCATCAATTGGAAAATGACTGAATAAGTTATGTCATATGAATGTGATGGAATACTATTTTATTGTAAAAAATGCAGTTTCAGAGCAGGGAAGACTTGTATGAACTGATACATATTGAAATGAACAGAGCCAGAAACAATTTGTACTACAATATTGTAAAGACAAGCAACTTTGAGACTTAGGAACTCTGATCAGCCTAATAATAAAGCATTAATCCAGAGGATTAATGATAAAACATGCTTTCTGTCTCCTGATAGAGAGATAAAGGACTCAGAGTACAATTAAAGACATAGATGATAGATAGAGAGAGAGAGAGAGAGAGAGAGAGAGAGAGAGAGAGAGAGAGAGAGAGAGAGAGAGACAGAGAGACAGAGAGACAGAGAGACAGAGAGAGATGATAGAGAGATACATATATTTATTTTTTGATGATAAAAATTTTATTTTATTTTATTTAAAAAGTAGAATAATAAGATTGGGAGGGAGCTTAGGGCACATAGCATAGAATTCAGAGCTTGGAATAACCTTAAGTTATAGAAGATGGAATTTTGGGGCCGTGAGGAACCTTGAAACATAGAGAGCATAGAATGTCAGACATGAAAGGAACTTTAGAATATAAAATATGTAATTAGCCTGAAAGAGAATTTGGCAGATGTCCAGCCATCCCTCTTCTTTCCTAATCCTACTCTAGAAGCCCCAAAGTACTAACAGAGACCAGTGGGTTCTCTGGGCTAAGGCAGGACAGACTCCAAAACACTTGAATTCCAAATTCCATTGAGAAGTTTAGGGTCAAACTCTGCCTCTCTTCTTTGAGTTCTGCTGGAGAAGCAGACCATCCTCTACCTCCTCTTCTCCTGGCTTCCTGATCCCAGTGATCCAATCTCAGCCTCAAGACCCAGTCTCAGGAATTTAGATCCTGACTTTCTCTCCTTTCCAAATCCCAATGCCTTTCTAATCACTGCCTCTCCCACTGCAATCTAGCTCACCTATCCCCTAGCCCATTTTATAGGGCCACTTATAATCCACATAATCAATAAATCAATAAATTCCCCTGTACCTTTGATCATTTAGGTCATCATTCCCACCCCCTCTGCACTTTAATGGAAAGCTAGCTTCTCCCTTCAGTATGCCCTACTCCCTTGTGATCTACCGTAAGCCTAGTCTTCTCCTCCCCAGTCAGACAGGTGGACAGTCTCTGCTCTCCAATGCCTCTTCTAGCACAGTGCTCTAAGACCATCACTTGGGGACCTCTTTTTCATTTAAGGTCCATCAGATATACTTGTTCCACTCTCACCTCATCCTGTTGCTGCCATCTGTCAATCTCTACTTGCTTCTCCCAACTTTTCCAATGTCTTTAGTACCTGGTTTGCAGCCTTCTTCTCTGCCCCTTCTCTTGCCAATGATGATTTATTATGGCATGTATCTAAGCCTGGCAAGCTCACAGGAAAGCTTTGGCAAGTGGTACCATGTGGGAAATCATATAACATTACTTGAAATATGGAAACTGAAGAAATAACTTTGTTTAATGGCCTCCGATTATTCATATGGAGCAAGGAATAAAACAGAGACATATGTTTAACAAAGGCATTCACAACCCTCAGGGAGGATTCCAATACAGAGATGGTAGAAGTATTTACTATAGATGGAAGGGTACCCTAGATCAGAGGTTCTTATCTTGGGATCATCATGGACATATTTCAAAGAGGTTAGGAACTCAAATGGGAAAATTGCATATTCAATTTCACTAATTTCTAACAAATTTAGAATTTCCTTAAATTATGATTATTTTAAAAAACACACTTTGTGAAAAGGTCCTGAGGCTTCACCAGACATTCATAGGGGTCTCACAAAAAAATTAAGAACTTCTGGATTAGACGTTTTTGTTTGCAGATGATCTTGTTCTGGTTGAACACTGCAGAGTCTTTTAGATGAAATGAATTTTGACTCCAAAGAGATCAGTATGACTGTACACAGGAAAAACCAAGTGGATCAAAGAAGAATGTCTATTGATCAAATTTTTCTATGGAGTTGAATACAGCCAATATCTATACCTGGATATCTGGTCCATCTATCTGTTTAATAACTGGAGGATAATACACTGGGCCCAAAATTGGATAGGAGGAATGTAGACTGGATTGCATTTGGAAAACTATATATTATTTTTAATGATTCTGAGATTTTCCTTAAAGCAAAAGACTCATATTGCTTATCTGTAATAATTTACTGGTGATGCCATAAGACTAGGAGCCATGAAATATCACATTCTATGAAGAACATAATGTTACATGTAACCCAAAGGGCCATAGAGACATATTTGGTAGATGAGTAGGATACATAGGAAGACTGGGATTCCTGGAGTCAGAAGTAAGAGCATTCTAGGCATGGGAACAGCCATTTCAAAGACACAGAAACAAGAAAAGGAATGTTTTGTCCAGAGAACAGCAAATAGATCAGCTTGGCTGGAGCATAGAGAACATGAGGAGAAGTCACATGAAACTAATGACATGATTAGACAGCTAAGTGGAGTCATGGATATAAATGCAGAACTTGGAGTCAGGAAGACCTGAGTTTAAATCCTGCCTTGGACACGTTAACTATGTGACCTGGAAGATTCACTTAACCCCTTTTAGCTTCAGTTTCCTAATCTGTAAAATGAGAATGATAATCGGTTGTCATGACGATCAAATGAGAGGACACGTGCAAGGTGCTTTGCAAACCTTACAGAGTTGTATAAGTGCTAGCCATCGCTGATGTCAGCTTGGAAGGAGGTCTATAGTAGTATATCCCAGAGATCTATACTAAGTCTCATGCTGCTTAACGTTTTTATCAGCTACTTAGATAAAAGCATAGATGGCATGCTTGTCAAGTTTCCAGATGATCCAAGGTTGGGAGAGGCATTTAACATGTTGTATGATAGAGTCAGAATACCAAAATTTCCCTATGTACTGGAACATTGGGGTAGAATCTAACAAATTGAAATTGTTAGATAAATATAAAGTCCTACATTTGAGTTCCCTCCCCCCCAAAAGAAAGTCGACCTCACAGATGTAGGATGGGGGAGATGTGTCTAGACTCTGATGTAGAGTTAAAAAATCTGGGGATCCTAGGAGGCTGTAAGCTACTAGGAGCCTGACACAGAGAACAAGAAACTAAAACTATCTTAGGCTGCTTTAAGAGAGTTAGAGTCCTATACACAGAAAGTGCCCATTCCTCTGTCCTCTGCCTTGGTGGGCAGATATCTCTAGGGAGCTGTGTTCAGTTCTGAGCAGCACGTTTTCAAAGGACATTGAGAACTAATGAGTTTTCAGAAGAGGGTCAGTCAATAGTCGATAAACATTTATCAAGCACAAACTATGTACCAAATATGGTACTAAGTGTTGGAGGAAGAAAAAGACTCAAGATCCAATCTCTTCCCTCAAGGAGTTTATATTCTAATGGAAGAGGAACCAGAATGGCTGACGATCATCTCATATGAGGATCATTTGAGAGAATTTACAAAGTTTAGCCTAGAGAATAGAAAACTTTGGGGTGAAGGTCAGGGTTTGAGGTGACAAGATAGCTATCTTCAATAGTTCAAGGTTCATCCCATCAAGTGGGAGTGAGATGTGTTCTAACTGGTCCTAGGAGGCAGAAGGTAGGAGGAACGGGAGAAAACTGCAAAAGAGGCAGGCTTAGGTTTAATGTCAGGAAAACCTTTCTAATGGGAGTTGTCCAAAGGTGAAATGAACTGCTTCAGGAGGTAATGAGCTCCTCACCACTTGAGTTCTTGCAGGGAAGATTATCTTTAAAGCACGGGGGGAAGGACCAGCTGACTCTCAGGTCCCCTCCACCTCTGAGATTCTTTGATTCTGGGGTACTGAAAGCCTGCAGGACTCAGAGCTGAGGACCCTCCAAAAGTTAGCTCCATTCCAGAGTAGACACTGATATGAAAATAAGTGAGAACAAGTCCACCTGGATTCTCCTAAGCTGTCATGTTTTAAGGTGGAATTAGTGCTAGATGACTTTTGAGATTCTTTCCAGCTCTAAAACTAGGATGTTATATTACTTAGCCTCTCTGAACCTCAGCTTCCTTATCCACAAAACAGCTTTGGGAATAGAGAAGCAAGGTCAAATTCAAGAAACATTCTCTGTGCAGAAATGGACAAGGCCAAATGAAAGATTGTCCCCTCCCTCTTCTTCATCTTCCATATTCAGAAGTTTATATCTATGGGCCTCAGTTTCCTCATCTATAAAATGGTTTGATTCAATAGTCTCTAAGATCCCCTCTGGGTCCAAGAGTCTGTATTTCTCTGGTTCTGACTGTCTAGTAGGTATGAATAGAAGAGATTCCTGTTCAGGTACAGATTGGACTGGATAACCCTTGAGGTTCCTTCTACATCAGTTGTACCAGGATCCCCTCTATCCTAAGCTTATCTTGCCTTAGAGTTGAAGTTCTGGGAGGCTTCTGGTCATCATTTGTGACATTAAATAACTAATGGGCCAAATTCCATGTCCAATGCATTGGAGCAGCCATTCCCAAAGGAGCAAATGTCTCTATGAGCTACTGTCTGCTTCCTACATTGGCCAAGACCAAAGAGCCCCAAGAACCATGGGCGCCCAGTCCCACCCCGCCCCCTGCACTCACCCAGGCCTGATTTTCTCTAATAACTTCATTTCCACCCCTTTTACCCTGAAGAGGGAATAAGGATTCGGCTCTGTGCCTGCTTGTCTGTGACCTCATGACTTCTCCACTAATTGATGAGGATTTAAAAAAAACAGAGAGAGAGAGACAAATCCAGAAGGAAACATTATGATTGTCCTGGCACTAATTGGCTGCTCGGGAGGGAGAGGGGGAAAGGATGGTGTGAATTATTAAAGTCCTTGGAGGCTGATGGAGGAGGCCCCTTCCTCCTGGGTCCCTGCTAAAGGATTGGCTGGCGTTCTCTCTTGTTGAGAGAGAGGGGCTGACAGAAGGGAAGGGGGGTAAGAAGAAGCTAAGGAAGCTGCCTTCTGTACCAGGGTCACATCTGGGAGCCACATCTGGGAGTCCCCCTCGGGCCAAAGCCCTGGCGCCAGCAGGCAGGGGATTGAAATGGGTTTGAAATGAGTCTGTTCAATATCTCAGCAGGAGGGGCTGCTTGGCTTCAGCATGCCCTGGTAGGATGAGCCCTAGGCAGAAAGGGAGGAATCAGGAGACTGTGGGATGTGGTGTCTTCTGGTCCAAGACTTTTCTTACTGAGAATGAAACTGAGGCCCATGAGGAGAAATCATTGATGATGATAATGATCTTCATACAACACTTTAAGTTTCTCAAAGCACTTTAAATAGTTCTTTCATTTAGTGCTGCACGTATTACTTTCCCCATTTTACAGGCAAGGAAACTGAGGTCTGGAAAAATTGTCCTGACTTGTCCAGGGTCATACAGCTAGTAAATGTCAAAGATCTTTCCCTCCTTGAGAGAAGGTATTTTCCATTTGTCTTTGTTTCTTCAGCCCCTAGAACAGTGCTTAGCACACAGGAGGACCCTAAGAAATGCTTGACTTAGGTGATCGACTGAAACCATGTTTTTCCTGACTCCAACAGCCTACCACTTTACACAGATCTCGAATTCAGGTGGGCAGCCTGGAGTCAGCAATATTCATCTTCCTGAGTTCAAATCTAGCCTCAGACACTTTCTGTGTGACCCTGATTAAGTCACTTGACGTTGTATGCCCCAGTTTCCTCACCTGTCAAATGAGCTGGGAAAAGAAACGGCAATCTACTCCAGTATCTTTGCCAAGAAAACCCCAACTGGGGTCATAAAGAGTCAGACACAACTGAAATGACTGAACAATGAAGAATTTGGTTCCTCTGTGGCTCTCTTGTTAACTGAATATATGACTTTGAGCAAGTCCTTCCCCACGGCCCCAGACTCATCTTTCTCCTTCATGTAATAATGGAAGTAATCGTCTCTAACGCCCCATTCCACTCTGTAAAATCATGACTTGCTTAAAGATCCTCCTTCACTGACCTGAGAGGCACTGACAGTCTGAGAATCCAGGCTACATCAAGATCCAGAGATCTCGATGGGCTAGACTGTTGGGGAGACTTCATAAGATGAGGTTTAATTAGGACAAATGTAAAGTCTCATACTTGGGGTCAAAAAGTAAACTTTACAAGATGGGGGAGGTGGGACTAGATAGCAGTTTGTTTGAAAATGATCTGGGGTTTTTTTGAACTGAAAGTTCAAAGTAATTCAATATTATGATCTAGCCATCCAAACAAAGCAATGCCGCCTTAGGTCAATGTTAAGAGAGGCAGTGTTCAGGTCTGGTAAGGTGAGAGTCCCACCTTGGTCTGCCTTGGTCAGACGTCTTAGGGAAGAAGATGCTCATTTCTTGTTGCCTCATTTTAGGAAGTTGGTCATTTGGATAAGATGAAGAGCTTGCAGAAGAGACAAAAGTAATGACAAGACTACAGACCAAGTCAAGTGAGGATTAGTTTAAGGAACTGGGGACATCTAGACTGGAAAAGGGGTGGAAGAGACAGGGTGCAATGATGGCTGTCTACAACAACTTGAAGAGCTGTCATGGGTAAAAGGGAATAGGCTTGCTCTGCCTGGCCCCAGAAGACAGAACCAGGAGCAGTGTGTGGAAATTTCAAAGAAGCAATTTTCAGTCCAAAAGAAAAAAAATCCTCCCCAGACCTAGAGCTGCCTGAGAACTGCACAGGCAGCCTCCAGAAGTAGTGAGTCTGTTATCGAGGTCTTTAGGCGGAGGCTGGAGGACCATCTCCTGGGCATGCTGAGAAGGGGACTGCTATTGAGGTAGAGGATGGACAGATACTTCCAAAGGTCCTCCCCAGGCTTCTGTTCTGGGATTCTGAGATTGCTACACCCTGCAAGGTCACACTCCTATTGGTTTCCTAAAAGGAAGCCAGTCAGAAAGACACATAGAAATGCAAGAAGTGGTTTCCCTCCTCTCCTCTCCACTTTCAATTTCTCCCCATCTTCAAGGTCCAGTAGAAACCCTACCAATTACAAGAAGCCTTCCCTGACCACTTTAGCCCCCCACAACCCACTCCCCAGAAATCTCACCCTCCAGGGCCCTGTAGCCCTGGCTATCCTAGGATCAAAATATCACAGACTTAAATCTGAAAGGGACACTAGAGACAATTCAAACCAACCTTCTCATATTACAGATGAGGAAACTGAGGCTCAGAGGAGTTAAGTGGTCTATGCCATTTTACTTAGCCCAGAATTCTATCCCATCTGATATAGATCCTTAACATATGTTTCCTGTTTCTCCAACCAGACCAAAAGCTTTCCAAGGGCAGAGACCATGATTTTGCCTCCCTTGGCTTCCCATAGCCAACACACCTGCCAGGCTAGGCCAACAGGAGATAATCAATAAGACTTATATTTTGATTGGTTGAATGAATGAATGAATGAGTGAAGCTACAGCAGCCTATGCCATGGAAAGATTGCTGCAGTTAGAATGAAAGGACCTTGTTTGGGATCCTAGTTCTGCTCCCTACTCCTTATGTGACCTTGGTCAAGTCACTTCCCCCAAATCTAAACCTTAGTTTCCTTCTCTGAAAAATGAAGGTGTTGACTAAGTGATATATGAAGTTTCTTCCAGCTCTAAGTCCTACAAGTTGCTTCCCAGTCTCTGGTCCTCAGTTTCCTCATCTCTAGAATGAGTACATTAGCATTTGCCCTTTTTTTCCTCAGGAGAGGAGGGAAACCACTTCTTGCATTTCCATGTGTCTCTCTGGCTGACTTCCTTTTAGGAAACCAATAGGAGTGTGTCCTTGTAGGGTGTAGCAATCTCAGAATCCCAGAACAGAAGCCTGGGCAGGGCCTTTGGAAGCATCTGTCTAACCTGTGCCTCAATGGGAGTCTCCTTTTCACCATAACCAGGAGGTGGTCCTCCAGCCTCCGTTCGAAGAATGTGCTTTGTTAGCCTTAAAATACCAGCAAGGTGAGAGCTCTCCAGTTGGCAAGTTCTTCCCACATCCTTTCCAGCACCACTCAGGCTGGCCTTCCTAACTAACCACCAGGCTTCTTTACCTCCTTGTTCCAAATTTTGACTCTCAGAGATTGAGCTATTTGTTACAGATCTCCTATTTCAAAAAACTAAATAAACATTAAAAGATTGTTGCTGTTGTAGAATGTCTGGACACCCTCTACAATGGTAAATTTTATTTGAAAAACATCCTCATTTGATACAAGGGAACCAAACTTGCCCATTTCCTGATGGAACCTACTTAAAGAAATGCCACCAGTCACTGACACCACACAGGTCTGTGGGGGCGAGGGTAGGATTGCACATGGGTAGGATAGAATCGACAAGCTCAAATGTGAGATCTCTTTGTTTCTGTTAAATTATAAATAAAACTGTTCATTCTCTGAAAAATTTTAAAAAATAAAAGTGCTCTCAATCTAGAGCTAGTCAATAGTGAATGAAGGGACTAGAATGGAGTTAACAACATGGTGGGTTAGGAGTCTGGAGACCGGGTTCTAATCCTGGGTCTGTTACTGTCAGAGGGAGCTGGGAGGCTCAATGTCAGGAAGACCTGAGTTCAAATATAGCCTCAGACACTTACTAGCTGTGTGATCCTAGGCAAATTACTTCAACCTGCTCGCCTCAGTTTACTCATCTGTAAAATAAGCTGGAGAAGGAAATGGCAAACCTTCCCAGTATCTTTGCCAAGAAAACCCTAGAAAAGGGTTATAAAGAAACAGACACAACTGAACAACAACTGTGTTGTCTCTGATATGACCTTGGACAGGTTTGAATAAAATTATGTCTAAGGTCTCTTCCAACTCTACAATTTATGATCTCTGAATGAATGGATGAATGAAAAATCCCTTATCAAGTGCTTATTATGTTCAGGCATTGTGCTAAGAGCTAAACAAGCAAGATAGCACCTGCCCTCAGATTACATTCTAATGGAGGAGGACAACACAGAGAAGTGGAGGGGGATGGCCCAATTGGAGACTGGTTTGGAAATGGCCAGGAAGTTACACTGATAATTTCTTAATAATTTCTTGGTCATAGAATATCAGAGCTGGCAGGTTCCATCCAGTCCTACTTTCTTACTTTACAATGGAAGAAGCCGAGGCACGGGAGGGATCTTCGTCCAAGATCGCATAGTTAGTGAAGGACAGAGCTACAGGCTTGATGCCAGGCCTGCTTCCTTGCCATCTAGGTGCTCTCTGAAGAAGGAAAGAGGAGGAAAATGGGGGCCTCTGCCTCCTGTTCAGGAGATGTGACCATGTCTGGACAGTGTCTCACCAGAAGCATCCGGAGGGTTGGGATGCTGCTGAGGACAGCTGGCTGCTAACCTCCAAGGGAAACAGCCCCCAGCCCTGGGATTACCTAATTGAAAACCATAATCATTTATTTAGATGATGATGCTATTAGCATGAAGAATTAATGAGAGCAGCTTGGGCTTGGGTTAGAAGGAGAGACACAGGAGGAAGAGCAAAGAGGGGCAGTGGTAAACAAGAACCAAGGTTCTAGAATTCATTGGTCTAGCAATCCATGTCTAACTCTCTTTGTTCTAGCATTCTATATCCCCATATTCATCATTCTCTCATATGATGGTGGACTAGATGGTTACTGAGGATTCTGAGTCACTGTTCAGCTTCCACAGCCTACATTCTGTTTTATTACCTTCTGTGTTCTAAATCATAGGAAAAAGCAGCTCTGTCTAGGAGGAAAAACCCTAGACATGTAAAACCCTAGACATGTAAAACCCTGGACATGTAAAACCCTGAACATGTAATCAGGAGACCCGAGTTTGGATCTCAGTTCTGTTGTCTCTTACCCAAGTGACCTTGTGCCAATTGCTTATTATCTCACTTTCTGTTTCCCTTTCAGCCTTAAATCCCGGATACTGTGACCCCCAAGATTCCTCTTGGTTCCACTGGCCCCACCCTTAGCCTTCCTGACCTTCTCATCTCATCCCATCATCCCTCTACTCTGCTCTGGCCAGGCTGTTTTCCAAGGAGTCTTCTTCATGGTTGTTCCTGGCTCCTTTCCTTTGTTCACCCTATTTCCTCCACCTCTAATGTCTTTCCTCCCTCCTCAGCTTCTAATTTTTAACCAGCTCAATTTTCACCTCCTCCTCCATGCAGATTTCCTGGACTACCCCAATCCACAGTGTTCATTTCTCCTCTGAGGGACTACAGGCCTGACTGTCCTCCAGAGATTAACACCATGTTCTACTTTCCTGTTGGGCTGGTGATTTTGATGTACACCCCAATCCTCACATAACACAGCTCACTGCTGCTCCCCAGAGCCAATAATTATCAGTCAGAGAAAAAAAGCTCCAGGGAGCTGTGGGAGGCTGTTGGTGATGTACTTGATCTGGACCACTTGTCCCCCTTCCTTAAGAAGCCAGAGGGGTCATCTGTGGCGTCTACATTATACAACAATTGTGCTTTCACTCCTCTGTGGGACTCTGGCCTATAGTGGGATGACCTGAACTCAGTTCCCAGCTCTGCTAATAAAAGTGGAGACAGTATTTGCACAAGCTACCTCAAAGGAGTGACTTGAGAAAAGCCCTTGGTAAAGAGGTAGAGAAATGTAAACTAGTGTTGCTCTCTCCTCCAAACTAGAATGAAGGGTGGGATAATAGAATTTCAGGGCTGGGAAGGGTCTTAGAACAGAGAATGTCAGAACCGGGAGGGGTCTTAGAAAAGTAAATATAGTGTCAGGTCCCTGAGAATTCATGGCATCATGGACTTGTAGCTGGAAAGTAGAGTGTAAACAACACAGGATGTTGGGTCAGAAGGCCTGGCTACTTACTACCTGTATGACTTGGGCGCTTAATCTTTCTGTGACTCAGTTCATCATTTGTAAAATAAGGGGTTGGGCCAGATGGCTTCTAAGGTCCCTTCCAGATCAGAGTTAGAGTTCAACATTTTAATTTAAGGATTTAAGTTAAGGAAACTGAGGGCCAGATATTATAAGTGGTTTTTTCACAGGTGGCAAGTGGTTTGAAACTATGTCCTCTGACTACAAAGCCTGTATTCTTTCCAATGTACCATACTGCCTCTAGCTAAACCCTGGGGGCCTCAGCTAGAATTTATTCACACAAGGAGAAGATTGCCAAGTATGTGGGTGTTCACTCTTACATTGAAGGTGAATTCAGTGCTGGCAGATTCCATACTCGAACTTTCCATAGGGAATGGAACACATACGCACAGAGAGAGAGAGAGAGAGAGAGAGAGAGAGAGAGAGAGAGAGAGAGAGAGAGAGAGAGAGAGAGAGAGAGAGAGAGAGAGAGAGATCCAGTAAAATGGAACAAATTATTTAGGAGGACATAACTAAATATCACATGAAAATTGGCTTTGGGATTAAGAGGAGGCAGAACCAACTCAAAAGGAGTCAGCAGTGGTATGGATGTAGCAGGCAAAAAAGGAAATGTGGTCTTGGGCTGCATTAAGAGAGCATTGCCTTCTGGGACCAGGGAGGTGGTCATTTTGCTGTCCTTGGTCCTGATCAGACTATAGCTGGAGTCTTGTATTCTCTATTGGGCATCTCATTTTAGAAGGAACTCTGACAAATTAGAGTACACCCAAAAGAGGGTAGCCAGGATGATGAAGAGTCCTCAAGATGATTTGGGCCATCTGTCCACCCTTCCTGAGAAACCAGAGAGGTCATTTGAAACATCTCCATTGTAGACCAGGGAGATCCTGTGTTTCCATTCCCTTGTGGTGCACATGAGGATTAGTTGAAAGATCTAAGGGTGTTATCCTGGAGAAGAGAAGATGTAGTACAAGAGAGCTGCCTTTAAGTATTTGGAGGACTGTCATGTGTAAGAGGGACTAGACTTTTCTGCTTGGCCCCAGAGGATAGAATCAGGGACAATGAGGAAGAGGGGAATATGCAAACAGGCACATTCAGACTCAATATGAAGGAAAACCTCTTCCCAGAAATGGAATGGGAAGCCAAGGTAGGAATTGTTTCCCCTCAGTAGAAATCTTCAGAAAGAAGGGGATCCTTGTTCATGGATGAGGTCCCAATCACCTCTGACATTTTTTCATTCTTTGACCTTTTGAGCCACTGTAGTGGCATGACGTGAGCAAACTGCTCCCCTGTCTGTCTTATGCTCATAACCACATATCCAAATGTTGTTACTACTGCTGAAGGCCTCTGGAATGCCAGGAGCAAGTGGAGTTGCCAGGAGCCATTGCTTCCAGGTCCCCTACTACATGCTCAGCAAACAGCCCTCAGCCCTCTAGGGTGAAATTGCCTTTGGATATACCTGTGGCTGTCAAGCTCCATGCCATATACCTCCACATTAAGATGCTACTGAGTACCGAGTTCCAGGCTTGGTGATGGAGGAGAGGCAAAGTATAGTGAGGACACAGCCTTTACCCTCATGGAGCTCACATGCTACCAGGGGAATAAGACACAAGCATAGCCAACAATATGTAATATTATGCAAAAAATATATTAGAGAGACACAATAAAAAATTGCTTTGGGAGGCTAAAAGGGTGAATGCTATTGACCAAGCTCTGGCTGGTGATCAGCGAAATAGGAGATGGCATTTGGTTTGGACTTTGAAGAAAAAGTAGGAATGTAATAGGTAGAGGTAGGCAAGTGTATGCTAAGCTTGGTTCTATGCCTTGGTGTGCTACCTCACCTGTCACCTGGCTAAAATGCTTGTTGACTGCCTATCCCACATTCTCTACTTTGAGGCAACTCACTTCTGAGGAAATGGGCAACAGCTAGCAATCTGTGTTCATCCATGGGGAAGGAGGTGGCATGAGAAGCCTCCGGTGTAGTGGGGTAGAATAGTCAAGGTTCTCTTTGGAGTGTGAAGTCATGCTCTGTCTGAATTACCAGTGGGATTCAAGTGAAGCTGGAGCTACAAAAATGAGGGATTAGGACTATATTCACACCTGAGCTAGGAAGGAGCCAAGTTTGAAGCCAGCTTCAAACTGCATTCATTGCTGGTGTACCATTGTTGGCCTGGCCCATCCTTTGCAAGGGTCCCGGTGTAGGGTGTGGGAAAACAAAGTAGTAAATGGAAGGCAGGGCTCTGAAAAGCTCACAGCAGCAAAGCTGTGGTGATCTATCTGGGATGTCTCCTCCCATCTCCCTTGATATTGTGGTATCACCCTGACTTCTGGATTTCTGAGAAAGGCAGTCAGAAACTAGAATGATATGCCTGCCTTCCCCCAGGACACAAGGTCCACATCTGAGTCCTGAGCCACTCTAGAGACAATATATCTAACAGGGTATCCAAGTGTGGTCATGATCTACCCTGCTGATGCTGCAGACTAGATGGTCTCTGGGGTCCCTGCCAAATTTTAGATTCTGCAAATTGCCTGGAGAGTCATGTGCCTGGCCCTCTAAGCCTCAGATCAATCCCTTATAACTGGAAAAGTGACAACCACAATGATGAATGAGCCCCAAATATGATGGCTTGCACTGCAGGTTCACAATAGGGAAGGGACTAGCTTTCTTTTTCTTATACTTGTCTAGTGTTGGAAGAGTTTCATTCAGGACTTGGTCTATAACAGCTCAGCATGTACCACCTCAGAAGGCTTGGTGAACCATCTATTAACTCACTCAAGGCTTCTTAATTAGAATTCTGGATAATGTTCTAGGAGAGGAAGGGAAGGAGGGAAGAATTAATCTGTAAATTGGTCCATAATAATACCTGATTGTTCCATAGCTTCTCCAAGTTGGTGAAGCACTTTGCAGACACCCTCTCACTTGAACCTTGTAGCAACCTTGTGAGGCAGGTGCTATTCATACCCATTTTACAGATGAGGAAACAAATTCAAGTGTTATGTGAATTGCCCAGGGTCATGTAACTGGGATCATGCCTTCTAGCCGAGCAGTATGATGCTGACTCTTCCTCCTCATTGTTAAGTGACACAGTGAAGTCAGGAACACTTGAGCTCAGATGTGACTTCAGACACTTACTAGCTGTGTGAGCAGGGGCAAGTCATGGGCAAGTCACTTAACCTCAGCCTACCAGTTAACTCTTCTGTATAATGAGTAATAGGACCCACCTCCCAGGGGAGGATCAAATGAGATAATATTTAGAAAGTACTTTGCTAGCTAGTAGGGTTGCTCCTAATGAACTTCAGCAGTGGACAGTTCCCAGTCAATGGCAGATGTTCCCAAGTGGCATTGTGGGGGAACAGCCATTTTGAAAGAAGAAGACTTGGGAGGGAGCTAACTCTGTGACTTGCTTAATTCAACTAATATTTTAAATGCACCAATCTTACGTAAGACAAGGGGAGTACAAAGATGAGGGAGGGGAACAGATACTCTCAGCTAAGTTTGACACAAGGTAATGGGGCAAAGGACTTCCAATGGTATCTCCACCAAGCTTCTTCTCTAGGCCTCAGCATCCTTGTCTACAAGATTAGGGAACTGGACTGAGATTATAGATTTAGATGGGGCTTGAGGAGGGAAGGTTCACTTTCAAGGGATGATCAGGGATAGATTAGGGGATGAGATGGTACTGAAGCTGAGTCTTAGAGGAAGAAGACTTCAACTGGCTAATCCATAAACTTTATGAAACCCTACTATGCACTAGGTACTGTACTAGGTTGTTGGAGTGAGGGGGTGGGTATGCACTCCAGACTTTGGAGAAACAACCTATGGGAGTGCACAGAGAGAAAAAGATGCAAGATGAAATTAAGGATAGTTAATAATTCAGCTGGGCTAGAGTTTGGATTGCATGAAGAAGAGGAGTGTGGGGCAAGCCTTAAAAGGTAGTCTCAAGATCTTGATTGTGGGGAGCTTAAGGGCAATAGAAGCCGCTAAAGGTTTTGAGGGAAAAGTGGGATGAAATTGTAGTAAGTCCAAAGTCATGCAGCTAAAATAACAGTCAGAATCTGAACCCAGATTTCTAGGGTCCCAGACCAGCACCCTTTCCATGCTTCTAATTGCATAAAAATTACAGGATCAGCAAAATGTTCTTTTCATTTGTACAAGGAGAGGTTTAGATTAAAGAGTCTCTGGGGTCCCTTCCAACTCTACATCTATGACTGAATGAAAAGACCTCTGACCTTAGGGTCAGGAAAGATGAGGATTCAAATTTTGCTCCTCTGTCTGAGAGCTGTGTGACCCTTAGCAAGAGTCACAATCTCTTTATCTGCCAAATGAGGATCATAATGCTAGGCCTCCTTGCCCCACAGTGTTGCCAGGAGACAAGTGCTTTGTAAACCAAAAATCACTAAGCTGAGAGGTTTGGGGTTTGCAAACCAAATTTCAGGTCAGGATGACTTGGGTTGCCACCATCAGAGTCTGCTTGTGACGCTCAAGCAGATGAAGTTAGAACAATTTTTAGAACCTTCTGATGATCCTGGGGCTCTCTGACTTGCATTCACTCCTCCAGTTAATGAGTCCCAAGTGTTCAGAGATCCCAGGATTAGGTCCTGAAACTCTCCCCTCCTCTCTGTTACCCTCCATAGAACATGAATACTCAATAGTTCCCAAGGTACCTAGGTGATCACGGCTGGTACACCATTGTCAGACTGGTCCATTTTCCCCCATCACGCTAATGAGCCCCTAGTGAGCCAGGCCCAGGATTAGGTCTGAAGAACTGTTCCATCCTTCCTGTTACCCTGGATAGAACATTAATGCTCACCTAGGTGATGGTAGTGATTAGATTAGGGACCGGAAAGAGCCATTGAGTCTAATTAAATGTCTTGGTTCCCAGAACTAAGTCTTCCTATGGGGCTGATGCTGGGGCCTCCATATACTCTCCTCCACCTTTCTGTTGTGAAAGAAATAGCCCCCATAAGTCATTTATCTAGCCCAGGTTGGCATAAGAAGACAAAAAAGGGGGTAGGTGGACACTAGGGATAACATCTGGCCATGAGTACATGTGAGTATAGGGAAATGCTTGCATTGGGGCCAGAGGAACTCCCAGACCCATAATGGGGGCACTCCCAAGCCAATACTAGTGTACTGAAATGGGAACAAGTTTGGGGTCATACCAAGTGAGGAGGAAATTCAGAAGCAAGTAGCGATTGTGTCCTTCTTTCCTTCCTTCTTTCCTTCCTGCCTTCCTTCTCTTCTTAATATGGCAGAATTTGTTTTGTATGACTATACAAATTTGTAATGGGTTTTCTTTTCCTTGCCTTGTCAGTGGATGGAGAAGCTAGAGGGTAAGGAAAGGTTTTGGAAGTAAAAATAAAATAAAATTGAATTTTAAGAAAAGGAATTCTCTGCCTTCTGGTTTCTTTCAGATTCCAGCTAAAATTCTGCCTTCTACATAAAGTCTTTCCTGACCCCTTCCTTCAGTGCTAGTCCTTTCACTCTGTTAATTATCTCCAATTTATCCTATGTCATGTCATACATACAGTAGTTGTTTTCATGTTGTCTCTCCCCATTAAACTGTGAGATCCTTGATATCAGGGACTGTTTACCTTCCTTTATTTCCCTAGCACTTACCACAGGGCCTGGCTTATAGCAGATGCTTAATAAATGATGACTCCAGGTCCTATACTCTTTGAATCTGAAAACTGAAAGATCCCTTATGATTGGGAGGATCAGGAAAGACTTCATAGAGAAGGTAACATATTTCATAAGCCACCAAGCTAGAAGGGACCTCCTGGCCCTCATAAAATATAAGCTCCGTGGGGTCAGAGGAGGGCTCATTTTTGTGTATTCAGAACCAGTCCAGTACCTTGTACCTGAGAAGTACTCATTAAATATTTATTTGAAGCACTTTAGAAATCATCTAGTCCAATGATCTCATAGATCAGAGGCCCCTGAAATCTACTTTCTTTAACCCTTTAGTGTTTTTTAAAAATTGCACCATTTAAAAAAGTGAATTTTAAATGATGCATCTTAAATTTAATAATTTACTATAAATTTGTGATTTTTCTTGCATTGAAATTTTGATGATGTGCTATTGTGTCATGTAATATATAGGACTGTATTGTAAACAAGTCATTACACTCACATATTCCTGCCAATGAATGCTGGACTTCCCAACAATGCGTTACACATTCGCCTGCCAACACTAGCTTGTGTTAAGACCTGTCAGCAGACTCGACCACTGATCAGTTATAAATTGTGTTTTGTGTGTTTATTGGAAAATAATGTAATTGCTATGACTTTAACTATTACACAACAGATGAAACACGTACAAACTATTTTTCAAAATTTTCTTTTTTTCTTTATGCTTTCACTACCCCTTTATTTTTATTCAATGTCTCCCCAGATCAACACAGCACCCCCCTGAGAGTGGTATCACCCACTTTGGGAACCTCTGAAAGAAACCAAAGTTCATAGAAGGGAAGGGACTTTCTCAGGACCACATAAGTTATAGGTATCAGATTGAAACTCTGATTCCAATTGCCAGGTCATTTCCAGTAGATCCGGGTCTTGAAAGATTCAGGTTATCAACAGAAGAAGCATCCTAGACTTAATTCTAGGGAGCATGTGAGAAAACAGGAAGGGACAGCACAAAACAGGTCACTATCAGGGAATGAGGCATTCTCCAGTTAGGAAAATCTGTGAGTTACTTGAAAGGCAGAGCATTAGTAAGCAAATTTGCTCCCAAGACAAGAAGTCCAAAGTGCCCTCAGGAGTGGCATGAAACATAGTTTGAAGTGCAGCTGGGGAGGCTGCTAGCATGGGCTTAGCACAGTGCCTGACACATAGTAGGTACTTCATAAATACACCTGTTGATTGATTGATGGAGATGGGGTGGTGCCAGAGAGGAAGCCACCTGAATAGTTGCCACCATAGCTTCCTATTTTGACCAATTAGTCCTGCTAATAAGAAGCTAAGTTCCATTGTTTCTGTCTTACAGAATGAGCATGCTCCAATTCTTCACCCTAGGACAAAACCCCAATCAACACACCTTCATTATAGCTCTACTGAAAGGGGTGATATAAAATAAGACTGGAGAAATTATCACAGAATGCCAAGCTTGTGGGGTCAGAAGGGACCTGGGACAGGAGAAGGGTACCTGAATTAGAATCTCCTCTAGAGTGTAACCTCCTCCAAATCATCACCCAGCTCCCATGTGAAGACCACATGCTTATTCTCTTTACTTATCCAATGCTAATCCCTCAGTAAATCCTTCCGCTTTATAATTAACTGGCCTAAGATTTTCCACAGGAAGGTGAGGCATTTAACAAGCTCACAAGAAGAAAACAAAAAATGGACTTCCTGGATCTCATGAACTCTGTCTACTATAGCCCCACCTCTGCTTTCAGAGGACAGAGTTCATAAAATCCAATAAGTCTTCTCTGGACCTCAGTTTCCTCATCTGTAAAATGAAGGTGTTGGACTTCATCTAAAAATCTCCTTCCAGCTGAATCCTGTCTTTTGATAAGCTTTTGCATTGCATTAACTATGAATCTGCTTCTGCAACCTCCACTTACCTCTTTCCCCTCTAGTGCCAAGCAGAACAAATCTTTTCCCTCTTCCATGAGACAGCCCTTTGTGTGCTTCTGGGCAACGTGACTGTGTGGTTAGAGAACTGGACTTCGGAGTCAGGGAGACCTAGATTCCAATGACTTTCAACATTTATTGACTCTGTGACTATGGGCAGGTCATCTATTCTCTCTTAGACTCAATTTTCTCATCTACAATATGGGTATAATTATAATTTTACTAGTTACATAACAGAGTTGTTGTGAAGAAATTGTCATCATCAATTAACACCTGTCAATGCTGGTCTTTTGAAAAAGCAGAATGGAGGGTGATGGATTTAGGAAGTATCCAATGAAAAACTTGCATAATATTAACAAAATACACAGCTCATCCCCTCAAGGTGGTCAGAGAAAGATTTATACTTCCTTGTCAGAAAGGAGGAAAAGGACTAATTATCCAACATGCTGGTGCACATAAAAACATATAGAAATACTTGTGGAATGAGCAGATACCACTAAACTGAGCACCAGTGAAAGTGAAAATAGGTCTAGACCCCACTACACTGAGCAAGTAATGAATATTGGTTTACTTTGGGATGAAGCCTGTGTAAGGGCTAAAATCCAAGAACAGATCTTGAGCCAACTCTAAGTGACACCTCTAAAAGTGACATCCACATGAACTCACTCCAACAATACATTGACAAAGAAACCCCAAACAAATGGCTATATCATGGGGATTTGTTTGTAGAAATGGAGTTTATTATGACAGTGGCAGATGGCTGGGTTGTTGATATCCTAAATTACAGAGAAACTGACCTTCAGAAGCTTGGGTTTAGTGACCAGGGGAGATCATGCCAGGAGATAATAGAAACTGTATAAGATACCATAGGTCTTGAACATTAATACCTCACCAGACTTATATGCCAAACCCAAATATGAAGAAATAACAAATCTCCACATTACAAATATAGACCTCAAGATAGACTCAAGAATTTAATCTGTCCTGAAACTGGAATGTGACCACAGACAGAATTGTTGCCCACAATCACCTTTATCCATAAAATCATATTAATTCATAAAAATTTAAAAATAATGTTTTAATGGATGCAGCCATATCAAATACTCATAAATGTCCAAACCAAGTATACTAAAAACTTTTCCAAATATAGAGATGTAGTAGAAGTCAAAACCATGGAAGAACAGGATGAAATGACTAACACCCTTGTCAAACTCTCTAGTAACTGAGCTGTCCCAAAGACGTTTCCTGTGAGCCTAACAAAGATAAATTTCTATCCCAATCCTGTTATTCAATTGCAAATATATATGTGTATGTGCATATGCACATATTCATATGCATGTCTTTGGTAGATTCACAGGAAATATATTTATTTATACTTTATATGTATAAATATATTCATTTTAGACACCTGTGCAATAGTCTACTGAACACTAAGTGTCAAAGGATATTAGCAGGGTAACTGCATGTCCCAGAATGATTTCTATCTGAAGTGTATCAAACTAGATGAGAATGAAATGAATGATAATTAGCATAGCTGACACTGACATGGTGCATTAAGATTTCCAAAATGGTTTATGCTTAAAGGAAAAGGCAACTGTTAAAACTTAAAGTGCTATATAAGAATGCACCCTATTATGAGATCAAGATTGTAGGAGAGGTCACAGTGACATGACAGATTCTAGGGTAGAGTTCTAGCTAATGAGGAACCAGGAAATCCTTCCCAAAGGAAAGTCATCCGAGTTGGGTGTTGATGGAAGAAGGGAAAGACTTCCGCAAGTAGAGAAGTGGTGGGAGTGGAAGAGTTCTAGGAAAATGAGTCACCACTAGATGAGAAAATGGAAAGAGTAAGCCAGCCTAGAACATGTGTATATTTAGTACCTTCTGTATACTCAGCCCTAGAAGAGCTGTAGAAACCCATAGGCTTCACTGCAGAGGAAACAGAAAAGGTAATTCCTACCCTCAAAGGGCTTAGCTTGTTGGAGAGATCTTTTTTATATGTTTGCCCACCTTCTAGTCCAGAGCCTAACACATGCCTAATAAATGTTTATTGATTGCTTGACTTCTAGGACCATAGAGTCTAGAACTAGCCTAATAATGCAAGTCAACCATCTCATTTTACTAATGAGGAAACTCAAGCCAAAAGAGTATGGTAAGAGAATTAGCTAAAGTCACACAGCTAGCAAGTGACAAAGCCTAGATTTAAACCTAGGTTCACAGATTCCAAATCTAGTTTCTTTTCTACTTCATCAAACTACCACTTTGAGCCACTCAAACTGAGACAGAATACTGGGCTCAGGGGGCTCTGGCACTGATCTCAAAGTATATAATGTAGTCAGCCAGAATTTGTTAAGTCCTGACTTTTTATCAGGCACTGTGCTAAATACTGGAAATTCAAATACTGTCAGAAAGAAAGATATCCTTTACCCTCAAAGAGCTTATATTCCAATGGGAGGAAGATAACACATACAAGAGACCTGAAAAGGGGAAAGGAAGTTTGTCATTGAGAAGGGGGATGGTCAAGAAAGTCCAGTGAGTCAGGAGTGTATCCTGAAGAGGAATAAGGACATGACTGGCTTAGGCATCCTCCTTACATGGAAGTTCTGAGGGGAACCAGCCTACCAGAAGAGGAGGCCAGTAGGGTGGAGGGTACTTCCACTGTGAGAAATCCATGGGTGGAGTGAACTTGCAGGGTGAAGAGGTTTCTGTGGCAAAGAAAGTCAGCGAGTCAGGAGTGGAGGCAGAGAGAACTAAAGGGAAGAAGAAGCTTGGGTGAGTGAAAAAGATGCTGGATTGAGATTATCTTGCTGCTAACTCACTAAGAGACAAACAGCACAGAGTGGAACCCTGAACTCAGAGGCAGGAAGACCTGGGTTTGAATCCCTCCTCAGACACTTACTAGGTGGGTGATACTGAACATGTCATTTAATCTTTCTGAGCCTTAGTTTCATCATCTGTAAGATAGGGATAATAATAGCACCAGGTCACGAGGTTGCCGCAAAGCTCAAATGAGATCATGTCTATAACCTGCTATTTGAAATGCTGTGGGAGATAATGTTGTGTTCTGGTGTTTGTGTGAGCTCAGTTCTGCCAAATGGCCCACAGTGTTGTGCCCCTCACTGCCTCGCACAGCCCCCTACCCTTCTTCCCCTATTCTTGAACAGGGGGAGTTCATATTCTCAAAGACTTTTCACATTCTCTTAGCTTCACACATATGTTGATATTTGTTCATCCATAAAATTGTCAGAACTGGAATTAGTGAACTAACAAGAAAATTGATGCACAACACAGACCAACAACTTACTCAAGGTCAGACAGCATGTTTGAGGCTTGAAATGGACTGGAGTTAAGGCTTTGTGTGCTACACCATGTTGGGACAGCTCATCTGGAATTAGGGCAGAACCAACCCAGACTCCAAGGAGGGGTGACAGCTTATGGACTAGCAGCAGTGCAGGAGAAAGGAAACCTTGCTGAACATGAAGACAGGATATCTGAATTCAAATTCTGATTCTGTTTCTTAGGACCTACTTGTGACTTTGAAAAATTCATTTTCTTTTCCTATGACTCAGTTTCCTCATCTGTTAAAAGGGAATGATACTTGTTCAATTTCCCTCACAGGACTGTTGTGAGGAAAATACTTTGTACATCTTAAAATGCTACCGATATAGGACTTAAGTTGTTATCAAGTGTCAGTGGTGTCCTTACAATAGTCTCAGTCCTGGAAAGCAGATGATGAAACATATTTCCCTCCTTTCTGTAGAAGGTGGGGTTAGAATTTTGCATACGCTGACAGACAAGGTCATTGATTCTTGAAAATGCTTTATTGGTGCCTTCCTTTCCTGATACACTGTCCTCTGTAACAAAGAAAAACAGTTAAGCAAAAGCTGACAAAGTGACCTTGTCTGTCTGCACAGAGACCCCATCTCCTGACTCCAAATTTAGAGCTGTTCTCACAAGTCTGAAATGACTTTTCCTGGAACTTAATTTTCTGAATGTTGACGTCCAGCTTCCCTGCTGGGGAAATGACAGGTTGGGTTGTTTGACCTAGTCAAGGTCATGGGAGACTCAGAAGTCCTGTTTGTGCAACTCACTAGCTGTCTACTAGCTGAGCAAGTCCTTTGAACTTCCTGAGCATTGGGTGGAAGGTTTTGATCTTTGTGATTTGCACTACTTGTCTACCAGAAGTATTGTGAGAATCAAATGATATAAAATATTCCAAGGACCAGGAATTATTGCTATCATTATCCAAGGTCAGGAACCAGGTCCTGCTGTCCCCTGTATCGCAATCTGGCATTTCCCCAGCAGGGAAGCTAAACATCCATATCCAGAAAATTTGGAGTCAGGAGGTGGGGTCTCAAGTTACAACTCTGCCACTGATGGCCTTTGAAACCTTAACCATGCCTCTCTTTCTGGGCCTTGCTTTTCACCTTCATAGAAGAATGCTACCTACATTACCTGCCTAGTAGAAGTCAGAGAATGGCTTAGCAGGGACATTGCAGGTATGCCTTATATAAGATATATTTACAGAATGCTAGAGTCAAAATGGACCTCCCCAATCACCAAGTCTAATCCTAACCAAAATTTTAAAAAATCCTTACAACCTTAATCCCATGAAAGTGTTCCTCACTGGGCTGGCATAAGTGTCAAATTGCATCTTAGATGAAATAGTGTCTTCAATAATCATAAAGTCTCATACAGAAATGGGGAATGGGGTATATAAGACTGAGACATAGATATTCCATAAGTACTTACTAATAGAATGGTAAACCTTTGCTACTGGAGGTCCCTGAATTCAGAACTTGGAGAGATCTTAGAAGTCATCCAGTTTAATCTCCTCATTTTACAGGGAAGGAAACTGAGTCCCCAAAAAGGGAAAGGGCTCATTTAAGGTCACGTAGCTAATAAGTGACAGAACATGAGCCCAACTCATCTGGCCCCAAATCTAAGACTCCACTACATCACACTGTCTTTCTGCCAGTTCTCCAAGTCTCAGTTTCCTCATCTGTAAATTGGGTATGATTACAATTATGCTGCCTACCTCACAGGGTTGTTGTGAGACATAAGTTGAGGAGTTATGATTTCACTAGTGTGAAAAACCACACTGCTCCACTGCAAATAACTCATGAGCTATTTATAATTAGTTAAGTCTTATAGAGTGGCTGAGGCTCAGAAGTCAAAGGAATTGACTAGAGTCACACAACTAGTAACATAAGTAAGACTGAATTTAGATTTTCTTGGCGCCAGGTCCAACCACCCTATCCGCTCTGACTCTCCTGTTATAAGGAAAGGGTTTGTAAACCTTAAAGCATCATAGAAATGGGATATATATATATATATATATATATATATATAGATAGATAGATATAGATATAGATATAGATATATATATATATGTGTGTATATACAGATATATGTATATATACATACATATGTGTATGTATATATAGATATATATATGTATATACAGATATATGTATATATACATACATATGTGTGTACATATACACAACATATGCATATATACACAGATTTTAATGCATTCTATTATATATCTTAATATATTTTAATTATATATTCAATTTTATGCATATATACATGTATCTTAATACATTCTAATTTAATACATTATCTTAATACATTCTATCGCTAGAAAATACATGAAAAAACATAGCAACATTAGTATTCAGAAAGAATGAACCAAAGCCTATATAGCATGCAGAAGTTGAAAGGTTCAGTCGGCCAATCTGAGTGTCCTTTCTGGAAGCCTCCGGCCCATAGTTTCAGCACCCTGGACAGTTCTTCCATTCACCACTGTTTTGCCCAAGGACTGAACAGGCTTTTCTTACAATGACCAGATGTTCCTTCCTTCCCAGGCTAGCTTAAGGCTAAAATGAACCTTTTCTACCAGGGCTTATCAGAGTTTCTAAATTACATACTGAGAAGAAATTTAATTGGTTTAATTAAGAAAGTTTATTTCATGGTAATTCAGTTTGGTTATGCTGCAAGACTTAATGTGTCCTCTGGTGAGAGGAATCTGTTATAAATATTCATGGCCCCACTCTCCCCTCCCCTCTGCTGCCCTCACCTTCCTCTCCCATCCCACAAAGTAGGGAGATGTGGAGGAAGGCTCAGCTTAAACTACCTTCCACATGGAGCCTTTTCTGATCCTCCAGCTGCCAATACTTTCCCCTTCTCCCCAAATTGCTTCCTATCTTATCTGTATCTACTCTATAAGTACATGTTGTCACCATTGGAAGCTTCCTGAGGGGAGGGACCATCTCACTTTTGTCTTTCTATCCTAGTTCAGCATATAATAGGCCCTTAATTAATGCTTGTTGATTGACTAAAGACAGTGGAGTCATATCATGGGGAAAGCCCTGGGTTGGGGGTGAGAAGCAGTGGGTTTGAATATCAGTTCTGTTGGGATTCAACAACAAGTTTCATGAATCTAATAAAGTCCTTTGCACCTCAGTTTTCTCATTCGTAAAATGGGGAGACTGGATTGGACAGTTTCTGCACCTATAGCTCTTACATTCTGTGAATCCATGAGATCTCATATCTTTCATTTAAACCCCCAATTAATGGTTTCTCATGGCCTGGAGGGAATGCCAGGTTCTTGAAGGCTTTACTAACAGAACTAGAACTAAAACAGATCCTTGTAAGATGGAACGGCATGGAATCCCAGCCAGGACAGGACTATCTCTCAACACAAACCTAGCTGAGAACAATGAGATTCAGTAATAGAAAGCTTGATATTGGGGGAAGGTATTTTTTTTAGCCAGGAACATCATGCAATAAGGTCTAAAGGCTGGTATCTGTATGGGCAGAGGGAAGGCTCACCTACATTGACATAATTAGAGATCTCTGGCCATGTTGTCTAATTGAGGAAGGTGATAGAGGTGACCACTATCAGGAGCCAACAGGCTAGGTCCTTTAAACAGGATATAGGATGTCAACCTCAGTCCTGTAGGTCAGAGAATTTCATTCTGGAAGAGACCCTAGGACACATCTAGCCCCAAACCCACATTTTACAGATAAGGGATCTGACATTCAGAGCAGTAACATTATTTACCCAAGATCACATGGGGATCCAGGATTCCAGATGAGGTCCTCTGATTCCAAATCCAGACAAGCTGAGTTGGTGGATAAGATGATATTTGTAAAGCACTAAGCACAATGCCTGGTACATTTTGTGGTTATTTTTAGTCATTTTTCTGTCATGTCCATCTCTTCATGACTCTGGAGTTTTCTTGACAAAAATACTAGAGTGGTTTGCCATTTCCTTCTCATTTTATAGATGAGGAAACTAAGGTAAATAGACTTGCTTAGGATCACATGGGTAATAAGAGTTAGGCCAGATTTGAACTCAAAAGATAAGTCCTCCTGATTCCAAGACTGGCACTGTATCCACTGAGTATCTCACTGCCCTTCCTAGTACATAATAGGTTCTTAACATATACTTGACTATGGTTCCAGAGATGGCAAGGGTATATGTATGGAGTATTAGAAAGGTGGCTTATGAGGAAATGGTCAAGGAATAAAATAAGGCATGGTTGGAGGAGGAGGAAAAGGAGGAGAGGAGGAGGGAGGAAAAGGAGAAAGGAAAGGACCAAGGAAGGGAGGGAGGGCCCTTGGAACCAGGAAGACCCATTGAGCAGCACAGCCTGGCTGCATGTGAAAGGATTGGGGGGGGAGCTCATCAAATGTCTCACACTTGGCAATAAAAGCCAGCAAGGGAGTGTAGAAACACAATAAATTTAGCCAGATTGATTTCACCTGTAGGGCCATTAACTTAATTCATCCCGTTTGGTTAGTAGCTGAGCTGAACCCAAACTTAAAAGCCATTAGTTGCTTGGCACTTGAATTCTGCTGAGGAGATAGGGACAGTGCAGGGAGGGAGATGGGGAAGAGAGGCTAGGATAAAAGTAAAGAGAGAGCAGGGGCATGACAGGAGGAGAGAGGAAGAGGAAGCTATTGCTGCTTAGCATTTGGATCCTATGAAGACTATAGAGACATGAGGAGATAAGGGAAGAGGAAAAGAAAAAGGGAAGATAGAAGAAAGGGGAGAAAAAGAAAAAAGGGAACAGGATAAGACTGGAAGAGATAGGCTAGAGAATGATGTGAAACAGGTGAGAAGGGAGAAGGAAGGGTTAAAGGAAGTATTCGTTTGGGGGTCAGGAGACCTGGTTTCTGATCTTGGCTCTGCCACTGCTAACTTGACCTGCAAGTTTGGGTGAGATTCTCTTTGGGCCTCCTAGTCCTCACTTGACAAATGGGGCTGAGAGAGTAAATGTGAGCTTCTGAAAAGTCTTTCTTCTCTTCTTTTGTGTCTGGTTTTATTCCCTTGCTCTCCCATTCAGCTTCTGAGCAGGAGAGCTTTGGGGTGAGATCTTCAGAAGAGAGCAAGCGGACCCTCAGAGGCCACCCAAGCCAACCCATCCCTAAACAGCAGTCCATGGCATTCCCAGCCAGCCTCTGCCTGAAGACCTCTAGTTGAGAAGGGGACCCATATCATTTCCAGTTCCAGCCCCTTGAGTCTTGTCCAAGCTAAGAATTCCTAGTTCCTTAAATTGATTCTCTTATTGCCTGGTCTCAGTATCTCTGGGGACAATCACTTGCCATTCTGAGCATCTTACAATCTACTTTTCATTACCACCTGAATCCCTCTCTGTTCTTCCATTCTATATATTTTTTTCCAATTTTAATCTCCATCCTGGAATCTTTCTCCTGTTTCTGCTCTGCTCCTTAGCCTTGCAAAGGTACCTCTGCTCCTCCCACGCCACATCACTGAGGAGGTCAAGAGTGGTGCTGACTGGGTTCATTACAAAGTCATGTTATCTGACCTCAACTGGGAAAAGGAGAGTGGAGGAGAGAGCGTGGGGAAAGGGAAGGAGAGACAGAGACAAAGAGACAGACAGAGAGAGAAGCAAAGGGGAAGACAGAGAGAGACAGGAGAAAGGAGAAAGATATACTTGGAAGAATGAGAGGAAAGAGAAGTAGAACAAGAAGAAAGGGGGCAGACAGGAGAAGAGAGGGAGATAGAAGCAGGAAAAGTATAGAGACAGACAGGAGAGATTGTAAGAGAAGCAGAGGGGAAGATAGAGGAGACAAGGAAAAAAGGGGAGACAGAAGGAGAGAGGGTGGGACAAGAAAAAGGTAAAGGAAAAGCATGAGAGAGGGAGAAGGAGAGAGTAACAGTTTTGTTTCAGGGGACATTACTGGCTCCATTTTCTAATAGGTTTTCCCCACAATCAGCTCTTTGAAAATAGATTTGTACCTCTCTTCTCTCCTTAGTATTGCCCAGTACCCAGCTCACGGTTGGGCACACTGTTATCTGCTTATATTCCTGGTTAGTCCCAGACCTTCACCTCCTCCAATGAGAGATATGGTGCTGTAAAGTAAAAGGGAAAGGATCCTTTCCTAGGAGCCAGGACACAGATTCTAGTTCTCACTACTTTGCTTTGTTACCTTGAGCAAATCATTTTCCCACTCTGGTTTTCTCAGTTATCTCAAATGAGAGATTTGAACTAGGTGATTTCTAAGGCACCTCTAATCTTCTATGAGTCTAAGAGCCTAAAATTTAAAGTTTTTACAATTCTATGGTTCTGGTAAATTATAATTGATTCTGATATTCTGTGTTTGTAAGATTTGGTGTTAAGATTCTAAGAATCCAGGTATAACCTGTCTCTGACTCTTAGTTGTCATCACTGTCAATTGTTTCAGTTGTGTCTGACTCTCTGTAACTCCTTTTGGAGTTTTCTCCGCAAAAGATACTTGAGTGGTTTGTCATTTCCTTCTCCAGCTCATTTTACAGGTGAGAAATTGAGGCAAACAGCAAAGTGACTTGCCTAGGGTCACACAGCTAGTAAGTGAGTGAGGTCAGATTTGAACTCAGGAATATGAATCTTCCTGACTCCAGGGCCAGCACTCTATCTACTGGGCAACCTAGCTGCCTCTCTGACTCTTCAGGCACCTTGTAAAAACAGAAAGAGCCTGGAGGTCTGGATCAATGTTCTGTAACCTGGCTCTTACTCTGGGACTGAAGAACTGACTGATGGAAGAAAGAAAAAAAAGAATGAGAGAAAGCCTCATTGTGGAGGATCTCTGGGGAATCTGATTACCTGAGTGGGTTTCTCTTCCACATCTGTGTTTGAATTCCCCTGTGTTGTGTATGTCCCTGAAGACAAAAGCTTTTGTGATGGACGCTGCTGTGAACTGCTTGAGGTCTTAGTCCCAGAGTATATCAGAGGATTGGGTGATGACGCTATATTGTAAGGTCATCACCATCTTGACACTCCCGAGCCCTTCCCCAGCCTCTCAGACACACCTGCATCAGAGCTCACAGCAGTTCGTAGTCATAGGACCTGATACTACGAGTCCAACTTTTATGATCCCAGAGTCCACCCTAGATGCTAAATGTGAAAAAAAAAAAAGGCTCAGGCATAATGTAACTGCCCTAGTTCTAAAACCCCATTCAGAAAAATGAGGATGTCTCTTCAGCCAACATTCCAGGAGCTTGGCTGTGCTCAGCAATGCCATCAGTCTCCAGAGAGCAAGGCTGAAGAGACATGGGAGTGAAGCACAGACCTTTCTGCCAGGTGCTGGAGTCCATAGGTGAATGTTCTTACCAAACATACCAACAGCATGAACTCGAGGCCCCAGCTTCCTGAGCCTGGTCTCCAAGACCTGAGATCGTTGATTCTGATATGGAACTTTGAATTCAACCCTGTCATTTTATAGATGAAGAAGCCATCACAGAGACAGAGACTTGGCCAGGATCAGCTAGTGAGATTGAGGCAGGTCTTAGCCTGGCATCTGCAGCCCTCCACAGCCCAGCTCTCACCTCTCCTGGCTTTATTTTAACCCCTCCTGTTTCAGCCAACATAGAACTGTTGCTCTCACCTGACTTGATCAATGTGTCCTTTTGCACCTCCATGCAGGTATCCAAGCTATACCCTCCATGCTGGAATGCCCTCCTTTCTCATCTCTGCCTCAGAACTGTCTCTTCTCCCTCCTCCATGAAACTCTTCCTCAAATTTCAAGCTCATGGTAATCTTCCCTCCTCAAATATCCCATTGACATTTTCTTGGGGTCCTTCCTTCACCCCATCACCCCCTACCTTGTGTCACATGTGAACACATCAGACTACCCTTAGTAAAGGGTAGGCTCCTTGAGGGCAGGGGCTGTGCCCTTTTTCTCTATTATGACCCTAGCACAAAACAATTAACTAACCAATAAATGCATTATACACTCAAATATAGTGTGAGTTCCTTGAGGGTAAAGACTGTCCCATTTTTGCCTGCCACACACTGGGCACTTAATAAATGCTTATTGGCCAACTGACTGAGCTGTAAACTCTAAAGTCTTTTCTAGCTGTGTTATTCTAAGGCCCCTCCCAGCTCTGATTTTCCCTATTCTCAGGGCCCTCCCACCTCTGACATTCCATGTTCTATGAGAAAAGGAAGGGAACTAGGTGTAGAGAATAGGCAGAGACCTGGGAGGAGATTGAAAGATGAGAGTGAGAAAATGAACAAAAAACCTGCCCTGCAGCATTTATCCCATTTGATGACTAAGGTCATTTTGTTAATGGAAAAGGCTCTGGTGCCGCTAATCAGAGCAAGCATAGGTTTTCTTCAAATGTCAATTACCATTTTTCTCCCTTTGAAATCCACTTTCACTTGACACTGGGCTCCTCCTCCTCCTCCTCCTCCTCCCCTCGCCAAGTGGGATCACATAACAGGAGGAGCCCAATGTTAGCAGCTTCCTCTTCCCAGCTCTCTAGAGGCTCCCCCTCAGGTGGCTCTGCCTGTGGCACCATACCCTGAGATGCCAGCCTTGTCCTTCCACCTTCCAGCTTCCACCTTCCCTCTCCTCGGAGGGGCCTAGGGAATAGGGAAGTGAATAGGCATTGTAAAAGTGGTACTTACAATGCACCAGGTGCTGTGCTAAATACTTTACAGAGATTATCTCATTTGATCATCACAACCCCGGAAGGCAGGGGTAGTTATTGTCTCCATTTTACAGTTGAGAAAACTGAGGCAAACAGGGCTTTAAGTGATTTGCCCCAAGTCACACAGTTCATAAGTGTCTGAGGTTGGATTTGAACTCAGATCTCCTTGACTCTAGCCCTAATTCTATATCACCTTCTCTACCGAACTGCTATCTATGCCTTAGCCTACCTAAAGCAGGAATGCCCTTTGCAGTATCCTTGACAAGGGCCATCCAGCCTCTGCATGAAGCTCTCCAGTGACATGGAACTCACCACCTCTGCAGATCTCCTCCTTCATTGGACAGCTCCGATTGTGAAAGGTTTCCTTATATCAAGTAAAAATGTGCTCTTTGCCCCTTGCCCCCAGTGCTCCTGGTTCTCTCAGGAACAAGTAGAGCTAATCCCTGCTCCCCATAACAGCCCTTCAGCACCTGAAGACTCATCTCTCTACTTAGCACTCCAGGCTAAACATCCCAAACTCTGTCCATCCATCCTCACATCACTTCCAGGCTGCTCTCTCTGAGTTTCCTCTAGCTTGTGAATGTCTCCTGTGGCAGAGCTTCTTAAACCCCTTTTCCACATTTGGGTACTGTTCATTGGCATTGCATGGCCTGAGGGTGTGCACAATGCAAAGTGCGCAAGCTTTGTGTTTAGAACCAAGACTGCAGAGAAGTTGCATGATGGGCAAGTGCTGCCAGAAACACCTCAGATTCATTCCAAGTTTGATTTTTAATTAATTTTTGGTCACTGCACGTTCAGAAACCTTTTATTATTGACAAATTCTTCATGATTCTCTATGGAGTCATGACCCACAGTTTAGGAAGTTCCTCCTTACAGGACTCAGAACTTGACCCCAATAGTCCAGAGGACAGTTGTACTATCACTCTGTTCCCCAATGCACTAGACTTTCTGTTAATACAGCCTAAGATGGCCCATGTTCCTTTGAATGACAGACACAGACCACCAAGCCCCCAACCAAATGAGGCTGGAGAAAAAGGGATTGTCTCTATTAGAGGTCCCCGGGGCCCAGCTACCCCTTCTTCCTCACCAGCCAGAGTCTTTGTCTTTCAGCAAGGAGAAGTTTCCTTCCATCCACTAAGTTCCCTTGGGTTATCAAGAGTAACCAGTAGCACTGAGAGTTTGGGTCAGTCTCCCCAGGTAGTTCACTCCCAAGCCCCTCAGAGAGGGCCAGGGTTCTTGCTTCATGGTAGGGTAGGGCCATGAACTTGGATGAGGCTAAATAATGGAGCAACCTGCCTAGCTCCTACCCTCTGCTTCAATGTGCCAGAGAAGGGCCAAGTAGAAACCTCAGAAACTATGTGGTCCAACCACCTCTGAGACAGAAACCACTGCCCCTCCCCACCCTCAGCCTGGGGGATGGACCAGAAAAGCAAGCCAGTTAAGGCAACTTTATCACAAGAACTATGGCTGTAGTCAGTCAATCATTTATTAAGCAACTGCTATGTTCCAGGTTGAGAATACCAAATTGAAAAGAAAACAGTCCTTTCCTGCAGGGAGCTTATATTCTACTGGGAATAACAGCAGGTACACAGAAAAACAGACACAAAATAAATTAGCAGAGTTGCCTAGTGGAATTGGAAGTGGGACGCTGGCTTGGAAGGACCTGTGTTCAAATCTCTACTCTGACATAATCTGTGTAATGCTGGCAAGTTGCTTAACTTCCTCAGCTCTCAGTTTCCTTTTATGTCCAATGAGAAGGTTGGACTAGATGCCATCTGAGGTCCTTTCCAATTCTAATTCTAAAAACAGATGCCAAATACAGAGTCATTTCAGGAAGAAAGAGGGGGGTGACAGGGTATAGACCATGAATGGCTTTCTGTGGAAAGTGGCTCTTGAGGTAGAGCTTCTAAAAGGTAGAGGGAAGGAAGGAGAGCACTGTAGGCAGGTAGGTGGAGAAGGGGTTGTAGAACTGAAATCAAGAAGACCAGAGTTCAAATCCTGCCTCAGATACTTATGAACTATGTAACATTGAGAAGGTCACTTAACCTCTGTTTGCCTCAGTTTCCTCAACTATAAAATGGTGATAATAATAGTTTGCTAATAACAGGGTTGCTGTGAGATAATAATGGTAAAACAGTTGGCAGTGACATAGTAGAGACTACATACATGCTAACTCTTGTTATTTATTTATTATGCTTGTAGGCAGAGAAGAAGGTGCAGAGACCAAAGAAAGAATGTTGTGTACAGGAAGGAGCAAGTAATGCTTGCTGCCTGGAACAGGGAGTGCATGAGGGAAGTAATGAGTGATAAGCCTAGAGAAGTAGAGGATTTTATGTTTGATTCTAGAGATAAGGAGCGTTGGGCTTTCTTGAGCAGGGGAGCAGCACAGTCAGATTGTGTTTTAAGAATATCACTTTGTCAACTGTGTGGAGGATGACAATAGAGGCAAAGAGACCAAACAGGAGACTGTTACCGCAGGAGATGAGCAGGGCTGAGGCCACGTAAAGAAAGAAGGGGACACATGAGAATCAATCAATAGGACTTAGTAATTGATTGACTACAGGGGGTGAGGAATGAGTCAAGGAAATCACCATGAAAGAGGCTTCAGCCTGGCCCTGCTTTCCCCTCCCACTCAAGCCAGAACTGAGGGACGGGGAGGAAGTTAAAAAGAGCGAAAAGAAACTTCACAATTGGAGCTATCCAGCATCAGAATAGGCTGCCTTAAGAGGGAGGGGACTCCTGGTTTCTGTAGGGGTTGGGTGACATGTCCTTTTATGGCTTTTCAAAATCCAGTTCTAGATTGTGTGTGTGTGTGTGTGTGTGTGTGTGTGTGTGTGTGTGTGTGTGTGTGTGTGTGTGTGTGTGAGAGAGAGAGAGAGAGAGAGAGAGAGAGAGAGAGAGAGAGAGAGAGAGAGAGAGGGAGAGAGGGAGAGAGGGAGAGAGGGAGAGACGGAGAGGGAGGGAAGAGAGAAAAGGGAGAAGGGAGGAAGGAGAAGGAGAGGAAGGGAGAAGAGAGGAGAGAGACAAAGAAAGAAGAGTGAGAAGAGAAAGAGAACTTTTTCTGCTCAGAAAACAAGTGCTTAAAGGAGATAATCTTTGAATAAGTGGGATTTGTAAAAGGTTCTTCTTAACCCGATTTCACATCCAAGCATCATAGGATCAGAGATTTAGGGCTGGAAGAGGCCATCTAAACTAACCTCATTATTTTCCAGATGAGGAAACTGAGGCCAGGCAGGAGGAGCTGGCTGATGACTCTGCAAGGCTCTGCATCACTCAAGTCCAATTCACAGCAAGTCAAGACTTCATGCTCATGATGTCACTGATCCTCTGAAAATGAAACGTGAACAACAGTAAGAAGGTCCTTGGACTGCTCATCTACTGGTCCCGTAGACAACACTCCATTTCCCACCTACACGTCTTTGCACAGGCTGCCCACCATCCCAACTATATTCTGTCATGTTCCTCTTAGAATCTCTTTTTCCATCACAATTTAGCTGAAATGCCACTTCGGTGATGTAGTGGATAGAGCACTGGGCCTGGAATCAGGAAGATTTGAGTTCAAACCCAGCCTCAAACATTTACTAGTGGTGTGACCCTGCTTAAGTCCCTTATCTGCCATCTACCTCAGTTTCTTCAACTGTAAAAAGGGGATACAAATAGCACCTCCCTCCCAGGGTTGTTGAAAGGATCAAGTGAAGCAATATTTGTAAAACATCTAGCACAGTGCCTGGCACCTAGTAGGTGTTCTTTCCTTTCTACATGAAGCTTTTCCTAATCTTCCAAGTTTCTAGTACCCTGCTCATCCCAGTTATATTTGTATTTACTTTATGTGAATTTTATATGCCCCTCTCTGTGGTCATATTTTTTCTCTCCATTAAAAGATGAGGGTAGAGCCAGATTGGTCTTTTTATGCCACCCCTACAAGGGCTTTTATGTCTGCTCCTACGGCCTGGCACGTAGCAGTCATTGAATTAAATGCTTGTTGAATGAAATGAATGAAAGAAAGAAATGAAAGCATTTATTAAGTGTTTACTTTCTGCAAAGCACTATGCTAAGTGCTGGGATATGAACAGAAAAGCAGGACAGTCCCTGCCCTCAAAGAGTTTCTGTTCTAATGGGGAGGAATGCCCTCTAAGGGATGATTTAGCTCTAACTCAGATGGCAAGGTGCCATGGTCCCTTTGGTGCAGATGCCAAGCAGATGGTAACACCTCTTCTTTAATGCTGTTTCCACTGATGAAATCATATTTGCTCCTGATTTTGAATCATCTGACAGTGCCAAGGACTTTGGTGTGAAGAACTTTTTTTCTCAGGTCATTATTATTTGTGGCTACTAAGTGGGCAGAGGTTTCAGCACCTTCACAAACCCAGATCACATCAACACAGGGTGGTTGTGAGCTGGAAGCAGGACTAGTGGTCTCCAGGGCACTGACATTGGCCAGGCTCTTGGAATTAGCTGCCCATCAGTGGCATTGGTCAGTGGTTGGTCTTGAGGAAAGTAATCCTCTTCTCCAAAGGGATAGCTTTCTTCAGTAATGACTATGAAAGCCAAGTTGGAAGCAGGGCTTGTGGTTTGGGAGGTATTGTATTCCTGAGGCTCTTGAATTCAGGATCTGGGCAGTCTTCAGGATGTGAGGTAAGGTTGTGGTCAAGGTAGTAGGAGTGGGTAAGAAATCTACCTAGATAGCCGTCTTCCCTCTCTATGCATCACCAAGGAGATGAGGATGCTTTTCTGGATGCCGCAACTCAACTCTGAAACATAGCTCCTCTGATCATTTCCCTTCCTGATTTCAGAACTCGATCATGTCTCAAAGTCAGGAAATCCTCCTTCCCCACCCTTTTCAGTTTCTTTTTATGTGTTGTTTTTCCCATTCAATTTTTAACTCCTAGAAGAAAGGGATTGTGTTACACCATTCTTTGTATCCCTAGCACTTAGCACAGTGCTTGGCACATAGTAGGTACTTAAATATTGACTGACTCTGACACTGTTTATTGATAGCTGGAAACCTGCTAGTTTGGGATAGAAACATCCCACTATTCTGCTCCCTTTTTGTCCTATGGGACTGGACTCCGCAGAGCCTGACTTTGACTAACAAACTATCTCTGTCCCATTCTTTGGATTTGTGGGAAGAAAGCAATGGAAAATCCTCTCAAGGAGCCAGAAGAGGTAGAGATGGCAGAGGTGGGCATGGGGTGCCATGAATTCATCAGTACCAGCCTCTGGAACCTAGGTGGTATGAGTGGATTGTGTATGCGTCATGTTAAGACAGATCTTTCACTTCTGAAATCCACTGAGGCTTCAGATGGAACCTGGTGATTTTATGTTTCCCTTTCCCTCTCCTTCCTGAGAAGGTAGGTCCAGGCCTTTGAGTCTAATATTTCTTAAGAAGGAGAAGGAAGAAAAGAGCCTCATTTTAATTTCTTAAAAGTTTATTTACTTTGCCTCTTCACCTGGCAAATCTGGCAAAGCATCTGTTAACCACCAACATTGCTAAACTGTGTGTACCATTGTTGGAATGTAGCATCCAAAGGGACTTATTAGGGAGCACCCCGAAAAAGAGATTTAAAACTATGTTTTTTTCTTAAATAGGATCTCTGACTTGGGGTTCAGAGCTAGAGAAGAGCTATTGATTCACTTCTACAACTTCCCAGAACAAAGATAATACTTTTATCAGGATTTCTCTAGGCAAACAAGTCAACAGAAGGGGCTGAGGCAATCATCACTGGCTGGGCTGATATTGACGCAGGCATCCACCATTTTTGCAGGCCCAGTTTGAAGGGAAAGCCATTCCTCCAGAGGTGGAGGGGCTGAAGGAGTGTGGCCATGAAGGAAAGTCCTGCCTAAAAGTGGAAGAATATCGAATACTGCCCCTATTACACACCTCTATACAAAAGGGCAGCTAGGCGGCACAGTAGAGTGCCGAGTCTAATGTCAGGAAGACATATCTTCCAGAATTCAAAGCTGACGTGAGACACTTAGTATCTGTGGGACTTTGGGCAAGTCACTTCACCCTGTTTGCCTCAGTTTCCTCATCTGTAAAATGGGCTGGAGAAGGAAATGGCAAACCACTCCAGTATCTCTACCAAGAAAACCCCAAATGGAGTCAAGAAGAGAGTTGGACAGGACCAAAACAACTCAGCACAACAAACACAAATAGTATAGGTTAGAATGTGAAAAAAGCAAAAACAGATCTAGATACTCTAAGAAAATGTGAGGAGGGAGAGTTCACTTTTACCTGGGGATTGGTTGAAAGAGGGACCTGGAAGTCACAGAAGAACCCTAAGGGTTAGGACCCTAAGAGTTAGAGCTGTAGAGGCCTTCCAGACGATTTGATCCAATCCCCTCCCTTTTCAAATGAGATAACTAAGGTCCTTGCAGGGAAGGGAGAGGACTTACCTAAAGTAGCAGCAGCAGTATTTATATGGTATTTTGAGGTTTGCACAGCACTTTACATATGTTAAATTATTTGATCCTCATAAACACCCCAGGGACTATTATTATCCCTATTTTGTATGTGAGAAACTGAAGCAGGCAGAGGCTAAGTGACTTGTCCAGAGTCATACAGAGAATAAGTGTTTGAGGCAGGATTTGAACTCAGGCCTTCCTGACTTCCTAAAAAAGTCTTGAGCTCTATATACATTGTGCCACACCTAGCTGTAGCAGAGTGACCCTTCAGCTGTAGGCCCTCTGACTCTGTTTACAGGGATCAGAGTGTCGGAACTAAAAGGGAACTTAGTATTCAACAAACAATTGTTATGTACTTACTATATATACTAAGAACTGTAGGAGCTGCTGGAGATGGAAGATAAACATAAAGTTGTTCCTGCTTGCATATTCCCAGAACCTCATAAACCTGCCTGGTATATAGGAAGTGCTTCATATATGCACGCTGCTTCATTCTGCTAGGACAGTCAGATTTGAGAACTGGAAGAGATCTTAGAGTTCATCTAATAGAGGGTCAGGACCATCCTTCCGTGGTGGGTGAGGGAAGGGAGAGGTTGGAAGCAGAGAAACTGTTATAATAATCCAGGAGAGAGACTGCTGAGAGTGTGACACAGGGCAGGGGCCTTGTGAGAAGGGGTCTGATGGGAGAGATGGGTAGAGGCTGAACTGATGGGATTTGATATCTGATTGCATATGTGGGGTGAGGGAGGGAAGGACACTTAGGAAGGATGGATGATGACGGCTTTGATGGTGTCCTGGCTTTGGAGGAAGAGGTGATAAGAACTGTTTGGGTCATAGTTCCATTCAAATGACAATAGGCCATCTATTTGGAAGTGTTCTCTTTATTACACTACAGCTGTCCAACCCCCTCATTTGACAAATGAGGAAATTGAGAACCCAAGAGAAGGGACTTACCCAAGGTCTCAGAGCAAGTCTTAGTGGCTGAATGGAGTTTAGAGCTTAGGTTTTCAGGCTCTAAGGGCAACTGGCTTTCCATCTCTGGGATACTGTCTTCTCCCACTCTCCTCCCCATCCCACAGGTAATGGGTAGATTAGGTTGAAGTAGTTAGGAGGAGGCAAGGTAGAAGAATGATCTCTACCCTCCCTCCCAGGACTGCTGAGAGGATCAGAGAAGGGGAGGGAGGAAAAAGCTTTGCAATAAACAGAAATGATGCTTCAATAATTGGACTATTATTTTATACATACACACACATATGTATATGTATATATAGTCACTGGACTATTCTAATTATTGATCACAATGGGGAAAGCCGAGTCAGCAGAAGGGAAGCTATGTGAACTATAGGGGCCCTCCCAGAGCCCAACTTGGCCCCACTTGAGTGGGAAGGCCTTTCAAGGACTCCGTGACATGTGAGGCTTGAAGATTCAGGTAGGACAGGGAGCTCACTCCCTTCCTAGGCAGCTCCTCCCACTTCAGGACAGTTCTCGTTGGTAAGGAAGCATTTCCTGACATCAAACTTGGTTTGGTTTAGTCCTTTTGCTGTCTGCTTCGACCCTGTGCCAAGCCCATGTTTTTTCCTTTTTTTTTTTTATCTCCAGGAAGCTTAGCACAATCCTTGATAAATGCTTATCGATCGACTGACCGAAGGCTAATCCTTTTTCTACATGAAAAAATCTTCGAGTTCATAGGTTCTAGTTGGAAATCTGAGACAGGAGAGGCCATCCAGTGAAACTCCTCATTTTACAGAAGAGGAAACTGAACCCCCAGCACAAAACAAGTCTTTGGCAAGCCCAGGACTAGAAGCTGGGCCCTTTGCCTACCATTCCAGGGCCCTTGCTTAGAGTGGAGTAAAGATGTCGCCCCAGGCCTCTGGAAACTGCTCATTTCCTCTCTCTCTGCCGGGTAGAGCCCAAGTTGAAATTCAGGAGGTGACCTGATCCCCAGCCCCACCCTTCACTAACCCCTCCCTGCACAGGACTCTTTCCAGACACATATGCCCTTGAGAAGGACATATGGAGGGGAGGGGGTGTCTACATCTGGTGTCCGAGCACCCCCTACTGGTCTGCCTAAGGAAAGTGTCTACAAACTCCAGGCTCCAGTGGAAAGAAGGAAGGAACCCTGGCTCCCTCCAAGCTACAAGAGAGAAAATGAGCCCATGTGCTTGGGACCCCTACCCAGCACAGACATGGTGGGTGAAACAGGCATTCTGAGTAGAATTCCTTGGAGTCATCAGCCTTGTGTAGTGTTGAGCCTCAAATGACCTGGGTTCAAACCCCAGCTCTGTTCCTTCCTAGTTCTATAGCCTGGAGAAATTCTCTTCACTTTTATGTGCCTCAGTTTCCTCATTTGTATAAAATGAAGGAACTGGCCTGAATGATCCCTAAGATCCCTTCCAACTTTGAGTGACAGAAGAGAAGGACTGTGGGACATGGAGCTGGTGCACCTGACTTTGAAATCTGCCTCAGCCACTTCCTGGCTTGTGTGACCATGGGCCATGTACCTCATGTACCTCATGTACCTTCCATCTATAAGCTTATCATGAGGAAGGCCCTTGGAGACTTAATGTCATGTGGAGATGTAAATTGTTATCTCTGCCTCCTCACTCTCCCCCACCCCCCACATCCATCTAATCGCCACATCCAGTCAATTCTCACTCCAAAATCTCTGCGCTCCACAGTCTGGCCATCTGCCCCCTTCTCTCCACTCACATAGCTGCCATGCTTGTCCAGGCCTCATCCCCTCTCACCAGATCATTTCTATGGTTTCCTAATTAGTTTCTGTGCCTCCAGCCCACTCCAATCCATCCTCCACACAGCTGCTAAAATAATCTTCCTATAACTCTATTGCCCCAAAGCCTTCCCTATAAAGACAATTCTCTGGCTTGACATTCAAGGCCCTTCACCCCACTATCTTTCCAGCCTCATTTCCCTTTACCTTCTCACCATAGAAAATTCCTCCATCTCTATAGCCCCCTTCTTCCATTGTTGAGGAAGAGCCCAGGCCCACCATCCTTCTGATTCTCTGGACCTTGCCTTCACCACCAGGCAGGTCCTCTCCAGCCCTTTTCAGCTCTTTTTTATGAGCCATCTTCCCTCATCAGAAATTAAGGCTCGTGGGGGAAGGAACTGTCTGGTTTAGCCTGTGTTTGTATCCCCATCACGTAGTACAGCTCCCAGCACATAGTAGGTGCTCAAAAAATGCTTGCTGACCTGACTTCACACATGCTACACCTCCTCCTTACCTCTACCGAAAAAATCCTTCTCTGCCTTTAGGGCTCGCTCAGATGCTGTGTACTTAATTCGGTCTCCCACACACAAACACACTTAAAACCTTCTCTTCAGATTTTCTTGGATATATTTTCTGGGACTCTCCACTGTCCCTATTCAGTTTAAAAAGCATTTTTATTGCAAAGGGCACCCCTACTATGTAGCAGGCACTATATGAGGCATTGGGAATTCAGTGACAGACATGCAACAGACTCCAGACTTGAGAAGCTTATGTCCTCTTGGGAGGGAGTGCTGGGGTTTACATGGAAGTATATAAATATAAGTATATTGCATGTAAGTATATAAATAAATAAAATGTGAGGGGGGAGGAGGGACTAAGAACTGAGTGGAATCAGTAAAGGCCTAATGTAGATGGTGGCGTGTGAGATGAGCTTTGGAGGAAGTTAGGGATGGTAAGAGGCAGAGCTGGGAAGACAGTACAGTCCAGGGAGGGGCCCCAGCCAGTGCAAAAGCACAGTGATGGGAGATGGGGGAATCAAGTGTGAGGAGCAACAAGGCTCTTTGGCAGGAACATAGAACACAGGCAGGATCTAGTGTTAAAAGTCAAACAGGAGTTTGTATGTAAGGGGAGTAGGAGGGGTGGGGAGGGACTGGACAATGGGGGCCCATGTTTGGTGAAGTCGTTCCTGGAAGTGCAGGAAGGTTTGGCATGGAGCAGCCCTGCTCCCTCCCTGACTGCTTCCAGTCCCTTTGGGTATGGTGATAAGGAGCCTTTGGGTCAGCTGCTGGGCCAAAGTTCCGCTCTATGAGGGGGGTGGGAAGTGCCCTTCCCTCACTGGAGTAGCCCCTGAGCATGTGTCCTCCTAGGCAAGCTCCAAGAAACAATCTGGAGGATCAAGCCAAATATCTTGACCTACACACAAAGAAGTAAGTTCGCATTCTGTGTTCTAAGCTCTCTCCCAGCTCTGACATCTCCTGTCCTGAGGCCCCTCCTACATCCCACTTCCCCTGTTCTAAGACCCCTCCCAGCTAGGACATTCCTCTCTCTAACTGACTGCAATCCAGCTTTGCAATACCACATCTGCTTCCTGACCGTTTAGGACCCTGGAAGAACCTCCCCTTCAGCCTCTGCTCAGTGACTGGGCTCCCTTACCCCAGCACTTTCCAATCTCTCCCTTTCCCTTCTAAAAAGCAGAGAAGAGAGATGCACATTTCTGAAGCCTTGCTCCAACCATTTCCAAAGCAATCACTGACATCTAGTGTCCATTCAGGAAATCAGCTCCCCTTCCCAGCCCCTGCCTAACTCCACTCATGTCTTTGTTGGGACCTTAGAAGCAAAGCATGTCAGAGCTGGAAGGGAACTCAGACTAGAGAAGGAATGGGAATTTTCAAGTACCATGCTAAACACTGCAGATAGAAAAGAGAAATAGAAGACTGTCATCTTCCCTCATCTAAAGGAGCTCACATTATTGGGGGTAACAACACATCCAGAAGAATTCAGCTGCAAGGCAGGTGGGACATATTAAAGGTAGGAAGCAAATAAGCATTTATTAAGCACCTACTCTGGGCCAGGCATTCTGCTAAGTTCTTTACAAATATTATCTCATTTGATCCTCACAACAACCCTGAGGGATGGGTGCTGTTGTTATCTCCACTTTACAGTTAAGGAAACTGAGGCAAACAGAGCTTGAGTGACTTGCCTGGGACCAAACAGCTGGTAAGTAGCTGAGGTCTGAGCTGAACTCTGACCTTCTTGACTCAAGGACCAGAGCTCCAATCATCTAGTTGGACTGGATTACCTCTGAGATTCCTTCTGTTTCTAAAATTCCTATTTTAAGCTGTGACTATCTCTGGGAAAGTTTTGGGGGTGTTAGTCATATATGAGTGAGATTCAGCTTTATCAAACTGACACCAGAAGAACCACACTGGGGATATGGGGATAGTTGTGTACTTCAAGAGGCTTCAGCACTTGGAGTAGAAAGTGTTCATGTCAAGCCTATCCTGCCCTCACCATCCTCTGGGCCTTTGTTTACACTGACCTCCATGGTCTTAATGGTTCATTTGAAAGGAAACTCACCTGGCACTCAGAAGGGGGCAGTTAAGTGGTGAAGTGGATAGGGGGTTGGGGCTGGAGTCAGGAAGATTCAAATCCAGCCTCAGACACTTACCATGAGCAAGCCACTTAACCTTGTTTGCTTCAGTTTCCTCATCTGTAAAATGAGCTGGAGAAAGAAATGGCAAATCACTCCAGTATCTCTGCCAAGAAAACACCAGATGGGGTCAGGAAAAGTTGGACATGGCTGTAGTGACTGAACAATAACTGGGAGTCAGAAGACCTTTGTTCAAGTGCTAAGTTTGACACTTGAATTATTTTTATTAAAAAAAAGACAAAGCAAAACAAAACTGAGTACCCACTATATGCAAGGAGTTGGTAATACAAAAAGAAAAACAAAACAGTTCCTGCTCTCATGGAACTTGAATTCCACTGGGTAGCATATAAAATATTCACAGATGAATAACTACAAAAAACTGCCCCAGCACCCTGGACAGTTCCAGAGTCTCATTTCCTAGTTCCTAAAATGGAGGTGTGTACACACTGCCCTTCTCACAGGTTCTTGATAAGGAAGAAGCTTCCAAGCCCTAAAGGGCTATACTGATGGAAGTTTACAGCTCATGGCCTTGGGTCTCCATTGTCCTGGGTTCACATGGATGAGATTAGATTCCGGAAGTTAGCTCCTAAAATATCATTCTCTTTGACTTGTCTGCCCCACCCAGTGTTTATTCTGGGAAATTTCTGAATATAGCTTATCTCTAGAGTTCCACAGATGCAGGTTAATTGGGTCCTTGACTCCTATATAAGCACTCAGGATTACAAACGTACTTCAGTGTACTAGTCAGGTGCTTTAGTTTAAAAACATCATCCAGAACAGGTCACAAGTTGCAATGCTTAAAAAAAAAGGAAGAAGAAGAAGAAACCCTCTCAAGAGAAGCCCATAGTTATTGAAGTTAGGTGGAACAGTGGATAGAGTACTGAGCCTGGAATCAGGAAAGATCTGAGTTCAAATCTGACCTTAGACACTTACTAGCTGTGTGACCCTGGGCAAATCACTTAACCCTATTTTCCTTAGTTTTCCCATCTTTAAAATGAGCAGGATAAGGAAATGGCAAATCTCCCCAGGATCTTTGCCAAGAAAACCTGAAATGGAGCCATGAAGAGTTGGACATGAACAGCAAGAAATGACAAAGATGGAGAATTAAGCAACACATGAAGATTTGTATGTAGAAGCAAAAGAACTCTCCACACAGCGACAACAACAATGTAAAGGGCAAAGTGCTCCAGTATCTCTGCCAAGAAAACCCCAACATGGGGTGGGGAAGAGCCAGACACAGACTGCAACTACTGAGCCACAAGAACAAAGTTATTGATACTTGATCAGGAGACTTCATCAGCTCATTTAATAAGGTGCCTGTGGTCATGTCCACACCCTCCATTGGAAAAAGCTTTTCAAAATTTCATCTCCTGTGAGTTCATCAAATTAAACAGAGAACTCCCTTAATCAACCCCTTACATGAGCAAGTGTTTATCTCTGCCTTCTCTGTCCTAATCAAATATCACCTCCCCTAGGAAGCTTTCCTTGATTTCAGAAACCAAAAATCCTTTCTTGAACCTCAAAAATTATTCCTAGGCACTGTTACCTTTTGGATTGGGTATTATAACTATCCATGTACTTGCTTAATCTCCCATATAAGCTAGCAAGATCCAATTAGACATTTGTAGACCTCATAGTATAGAATCTGGAACAGAGTAAGATACTTCATAAGTGTTTGTTTCCTTCCCCCCTCCTCCTTGCTTGATGTATGTTTGTTGAATTGAATTGAGCCACCGTAGTGAGACCTTAGGGCAGACAAAAGGCAACATTGGAGGTATACGAGGGACACAGACAAGATGAACAAGAGACTTTACCATGATGTTCCTCCCTGGACCACAGTCCGCAGCCCTGAGCTCCCTCTGGCACTTAGCATGTGTTGAAAATGACCCTGGTCCAAGAGTGCATATGCCTGGTTCTAATCCCAATTCAGCTCTCTCCCTGTGTGTTTTTGGAAAAGTCCAATCCTCCCTCTGGGTCTCATCTTCTTCTTCTGCACAATAAGGGGCTGGTACTTTATGAGTTCTAAGATCCCTTCTAGGTCTGACATTCTACAAGATTTATGAATATTCACACACACACACACACACACACACACACACACACACACACACACACACACATTTGACTCTTGTTCTTTGAAGCTCCCCTGAAAAGCTGGAATAAACTAGTCTACCTTTCTCCCAGACCAATCCAGACCAAGCAAACAAGAAGAAAATATATTTTATGAGCAGAAATTAGAAACACTGACATCACCAATTCCCACTTTATGGAACAGCAATATACAGTAATTAGGTGTCAAAAGTAATCTATGGCCCATGGACACAGTCATCTCTCAGGAAATAGCTTTGCTTTTTTTCTCTCAGAAAAAAGTTTGTTCTCAATCAGAAAAAAGGCGAATACCAAGCAGCCAATAGCCCAAGAGAATGGGGGTTTGAATGCATGTCCTGCAACAAGCTCATTCTATGATGAACAAGTCATTTCCTTTCCTTGAGTTTCCTCCTCTGGAAAAAGGAGACTGGTACATCTGGCAAAGATGGAGATGTCCCCTAAAAAACATCAGAGGAATGTAGAAGATCATTAAATGAATATATAATGATATATTATAGTAAATAAATAACTAAAATAACTAAGAATAAAGTCAAACAAAAGACCAATAATCCCTTCCATCTAGCTCAAGAATGTAGCAGGAATCTTCCAATCTTCTGAAGACTGAGGATGTTTTGATCAATCCATGGGTTCCTGAAGGAAGTACAAGTTCCCAGGCTAGGTTGCTCCAAGAAGATGGACCAAGGTCATCTCCTAGTTAGGGCTATACCAGAAAAGAGCATTAGATTATAACAATGGACCTGTCCTTTGTTCCCAGCTCCAGTTGCAGGTCCCCCTCCTCCCCTTTTTGCAGGGATGCAAAAAGAGATAAAGCCTGATTGTAGGCAATGTCCCAGCCAGAGATTGTGGTACCAGAGAGGAAACCAGGATTCAGCTACCTTATCCAGAACTATAGCTACGCAGTGGCATCAGGACTATAGAAAGGACAGAACTTAGGCCTAGCCATCTCACCCAAGATTGCAAGAGAAGGCAAAGCCTATCCCTGACACAAAGTCTCAATCCAGAAATTAAAGTTGAAAACATGAGAAGGAAGATTCAAAATACAAATCAAGGTGATGTGTGTGTGTTCATCCTTCATTGCCAAAGAAGACCTTGCCATCAGAGGAATGATGACATGACTTGCACTTGACTTTGTTTTGAGTGAGGGAGGGCTGTGCAGGTCACCAGCCTTACTTCTCCTCCAGAGCCATCTGAATCCAGTGACCAGATAGTCATCAGGATGACTGGAGATGACCCAGGATGAGGCAACTGGGGTTAAGTGACTTGCCCAAGGTCACACAGCTAGTGAGTGTCAAGTGTCTGAGGTGAGATTTGAACTCAAATTCTCCTGACCTTTTCACTGGTGCTCTATCCACTGCACCACCTAGCTGCTGCAAATCAAGTTGATAATACAATGAAGAAATATTACAGGTTAAGAAAATCCCAAAAGAAAATATTGTAAGAATTACGACTAAAATCACAGAAAAAAAAAAGCATGGAATGTCCACAAGGTCTTCAAGCATGAGTGGAAGAAATGTTATTCCAATGAGATATTTCACAATTTCTTCTATTTTTCAGTCTTTTGACTTTGTTCTGGTGGAGTCATTGTCTTCTGCTTGACCAATTCTAATTTTTAAGAAGTTATTTTCATCAGTGAAGTTTTGTACCTTTTTTTTACCATTTGGCCAATTCTGATTTTTAGGAAATTTTTTCTTCAATAAATGTTTGTGCCTCTTTTATCAAGCTTTTTTCACAATTTTCTTGCATAACTCTCGTTCCATTTCTATCATTCTAATTTGATTTTTGAAAGTTGCTTTTGCTCTTTTAAAAATGTCTTTCTTTGGCTCTTTTAAGAATTCTTGTTGAGCCTTGTTTCCTATCTGCAGTTTTCTTTGAGGCTTTGATTGTAGGTGTTTTCAAATCATTGTCTTCTTCTGAGTTTGTGTCTTGTGCTTCCTTGTCACCATAGAAGCTTTTTATGGTTGTTCTTTGTTCATTTTTCCAGCCTATTTTCTGACTTCAGACTGAGTTGGGCTCTGCTCACCTTTGGGGATGGGAAGAGCTGTCTGGCCTGAGTTGCTGATTTTTATGTCCTGCTGCTTTTACAACTCAATGTGTGTGTGTGTGTGTGTGTGTGTGTGTGTGTGTGTGTGTGTGTGTGTGTGTGTAGAAAGGGGTTGTAAGTTTTTCATGCTTCCATAATGGTATGATGTGGAGAGAGATCTGACCACTACTTTTCAGGTCTTCATTTGGTCCTTGCCCAGGTGGGGCTACTGCTTCCTTATGACTGCTCCTCTCCATCCTGAAACTGTGACTCAGATTGTTGTTTGTCTCGCATTTTTGAAAAGGACCAATGACATCATGGGGGCTGGGGGTGGTCTTGATTAGAATGTGAATTGGATTTAAATGACACAGAGTTGCACCAAGTCATCAGCCTTACTCTCTCTTTCAGAGGCATCAAGGTCCATGGCAAGATGAAAGTAAGGACAACCCTAAAAAATGACATAGACAAAACCCAGGGCTTCCAGGGCAAAGAGAAGATACTTTGAGCAACCAGGAGGAAGGAGATTAAATACAAAGGAATGACAAGAAGCATAAGATCATATAGCAATTATGTAAAGGAACTGAAAGCTTGGAATCCAAAACAACAAAAGAAAAAAGGCTTACAATCAAGAATTATTTGTTCTACAAAAATGATTGTTTTCCTATAGGAGAAAAAAATGGACCTCATTTCCTTAATTCCTACTGAGAAAACCAGAGATGGGAAGAGAAATAGAGACAACAAAGAAATCTAAAAATATAGTTAATACAGTGCTTTAAGTTTTACAGAGTACTTTATAAATATTACCTCATTTTATCCTCAGAATATCTCAGGAAATTAGGTGCTATTATTGCTTCCATTTTATAGATAAAGAAACTGAGGCAGATATAGAGTAAGAGACTTGCCCAAGGCTGTATAACTAGTAAATGTCTGAGGCATGATGAGAACTCAGGTCTTCCTGACTTCTAGTCTAGTCTGCCAACTGCACCACCTTTAAATATATCTGGACAAATTGAAGGGTCTAAGTTTTTTTTAAAAATGTGCTTATGTAAAGGAAGGAAAAAGCCATTATCTTGTCAGAATGCCACTGTTCTAAAGGATCAAAGAGGAAGCAAAGAAAGACAATTTCAGGGCCTGGCTGCAGTTTTGTTCTATTTTGTTTGTTTTAAGAAACTAATACACAGATCCTGGACAGAAAAGTTTGTGCTTGCTCCCAGGTCAGAGCACAGGACAGGAGAGAAGTAAACTCCTCTCACTTGATTGTGCCACCTTGGAGGAACTGAGAACTTACAGGTCCCTAGAGTACACCCTGCACTTCACAAAGGACTAAAAAGTCAAGGAGCTGACTGGGAAAATGTCCCCAAAAGGGGGAAAAAATAAGACTACAGAAAGTTACTTTCTTGGTGAACAGGTATTTTTTTCCATCCTTTCATATGAGGAAGAATAAGGCATACCATCAGGAGAAGACATAAAAGTCAAGACTTCTACATCCAAAACCTCCAAAAGAAATATGCAATGGTCTCAGATCATGGAAGAGCTCAAAAAGGATTCTGAAAATCAAGTAAGAGACGTGGAGGAAAAATTGGGAAGAGAATTGGGAACAATGTAAGAAAATCAGGAAAAACGAGTCAACAACTTACTAAAGGAGATCCAAAAAAATACTCAAGAAAAATAATACCTTTAAAAATAGACTAACCCAAATGGCAAAAGAGGCCGAAAAAGCCAAAGAGGAGAAGAATGCCTTAAAAGTCAGAATGGGTCAAATGGAAAAGGAGGTTCAAAAGCTCACTGAAGGAAATAGTTCTTTAAATATCAGAATGGAGCAGATGGAAGCTAATGACTTTATGAGAAACCAAGGAATTACAAAACAAAGCCAAAAAGAATGAAAAAATTGAAGACAATGTGAATATCTCATTGGAAAAACAACTGATCTGGAAAATAGATCCAAGAGAGACAGTTTAAAAATTGCGGGACTATCTGAAAACCATGATGAAAGAAAAAGCCTAGACATCATCTTTCATGAGATTGTCAAGGAAAACTGCCCTGAGATTCTAGAACCAGAGGGTAAAATAGAAATGGAAAGAATTCACCAATCACCTCCTGAAAGAGATCTGAAAAGAAAAACTCCTAGGAATATTGTAGCCAAATTCCAAGGTTAAGGAGAAAATATTGCAATCAGCCAGAAAGAAGTAATTCAGGTATTGTGGAAATACAATCAGAATAACACAAGATCTAGCAGCTTCTAAATTAAGAGATTGAAGGACTTGGAATATGATATTCTAGAAGTCAAAGAAACTAGGATTAAAACCAAGAATCATCTACCCAGAAAAACTGAGTATAATACCTCAGGGGAAAAAATGGTCATTCAGTGAAATAGAGGACTTTCAAGCATTCTTGATGAAAAGACCAGAGCTGAATGGAAAATTTGACTTTCAAACACAAGACTCAAGAGATACATGAAAAGGTAAGTAGGAAAGAGAAATCATAAGGGACTTATTAAAGTTGAACTGTTTACATTCTTATATGAAAAGATGATATTTGTAACTCTTGAGACTTTTCTCAGTATTTGGGTAGTTGGAGGGATTATACACATATAGACAAAGGGCACAGGGTGAGTTGAATAGGAAGGGATGATATCTAAAAAAATAAAATTAAGGGGTAAGAGAAGAATATATTGGGAGGAGAAAGGGAGAAATGGAATGGGGCAAATTATCTCTCATAAAAGAGGCAAGAAAAGGCTTTTCAAATGGAGGGGAAGAGGAGGGAGGTGAGAGGGGAAAAGTGAAGCTTACTCTCATCACATTTGGCTTAAGGAAGGAATAACATGAACGCTCAATTGGGTATGAAAATCTAACTTACACTACAGGAAAGTAGGGGAGAAGTGGATAAGTGGGGTGGGGAGATAGAAGGGAGGGCAAATGGGAGGAGGGAGTAATTAGAAGTAAACACTTTTAGGGAGAGAAGAGAGAATGGAGTAAAAGGGGGGCAGGATAGGATGGAGGGAAATATAATTAGTCTTTCACAACATGACTATTATGGAAGTCTTTTGCATAACTACACATGTATAGCCTGTATTGAATTGCTTGCTTCTCAGTGGGGATGAGTGGGGAGGGAGAAAGGGAGAGAAGTTTGAACTCAAAGTTTTAGGAACAAATGTTGAGAACTGTTTTTGCATGCAACTGGAAAATAAGAAATACAGGTAATGGGGTGTAGAAATCTATCTTGCCCTACAAGAAAAGAGAGAGATGGGGATAAGGGAAGGGAGGGGTGTGATAGAAGGGAGGGCAGATTGAGGGAATGGATAATCAGAATGCATGGTGTCTTGTGGCGGGGGGGGAGAGATGGGGAGAAAATTTGGAACTCAAAATCTTGTGGAAAGGAATGTTGAAAACTAAAATTAATTAATTATTTTTTTAAAAAAAGAAACTAACAGAAAGAAAGGGGGAATGAGAACCTACTTGTGAATAAATGAAAAAGAAGAGGGAAGAATTTAGTATTTCTCATAATTGGGACACATCAGAAGAGGATGCAAACATGGAAATAAAATCAGGGGGAGGAGAGCTGATATCTCATGAACCTTATTCTTATCTGAACAAGGCAAAGAGCAATCAAACATATCCTCTCATACAGAGTATGGTATAGAAATACATTAAGGTTATCAGGAAAATAGGAACAGGAAAAAGTAGGAGGGAGGTTTAAGAGATGATAGAGTTGGAAAGAAATAATCACAATCAAAACCAGCTTCAAATATGGAGAGCTGATAATAAAAGAGTGCTTAAAAGGAAAGAAAGAATAAAAGATGAGTTTGGGCTGGGTGAAAAGACAAAAAGACTTCAATTATAGATCACCAGTGTTAATTTCATTCTCTTTCTTTCCTCACCATCTTTTTTTCTGAAAAAGGAAAATATACAACAGATGAAGGGGATTTTTTTTTAAATGTTAGAAACTATTTTGCCCAACTAAATGCCAACAATGAGTAAATACTTGCAAAAATATAAAATCCCAGTAACTGGGGGTACAGTGGATAAAGTGCTTTGCCTAGAGTCAGGAGACCTTTTATATCCAGCCTCAGATACTTAATAGTTGTGAAACCTCAGGTAAGTCACTTTGCCCTCTATTTTTAAGGTCCCTTCCAGGGCTGGTACACTCAGTTCTCTGTTCTAACATTCTTTCATGAGCTAGAAGCCTATGTCCTATGTTCTTGGTACCCTCCCGGCTCTAGAATTCTAGAATCTCTGGAGAGACAAAAGTTCTAAGATCATTACTAATCCCAGTGACCAATATGATTCTTTAAAGGTGTGTTTGGGATATTTAAGGCTAGAAAAGCGATCATCTAATCTAACCATTCTCAAGTGTTTTGGCCTCAGGACCCCTTTATGCTCTTAAAAATTATTGAGGACCCTAAAGAAATTTTGTATGTGTTATCACATGTCTATATTTACCACATTAGAAATCAAAACTGAATAATTTTAAAAATATTTTCAGTCTATTTTAAGACAAATTAAAGTAATACATTTTATGAAAAACAACTATATTTTCCACAAAAAAAAATTTAATGAGAAAAGTGACATTGTTTTACATATTTTTGCAAATCCATTTAATGTCTGGCTTACTAGAAGACAGCTGGATTCTCTTATCTGTTTTTGCTTTCAGTCTGTTGCAATATGTTGTATTGATTGAAAAAAATCCAGCCTCACACAGATATGTAGTTGGAAAAGGGAACAGTATTTTTATAAATAAATGTCTTAGGATTATCATGAAAATAGTTTTGACCTGGCAGATACCCTGAAGTATTTTAGACTTTAGACCACACTTTGAGAATCACTGATCTAGTCAATTCCCTTCATCATAGAAATGAGGAAAATGAGGCCCAGAGAAATGTCATGATTTACCCAAGGTCACACAGGTAATAACAGGGCCAGAATGTGAGCTCAAGACCTTACCTCCCACTTCAAACTTCTTTCCATTGCTGCACATTCTCTGAAAGGCTAGACATGGAGCATGACACATTACTTTTCTAATGGTGCCGGAAGGGTTAAAGTTCAATCAGTCAGTCACTCAACAAGAATTTAATTGTTAAGTGCTAGAAATATGTGTTCGTCTTTCCTTGCTGAAGAAGACCATGCCATCAGAGAAATAATGACATGACTTGCATTTGACTTTGTTTTGAGTGAGGGAGGGCTGTGCAGGTCACCAGCCTCACTTCTTCTCCAGAGCCATATGAATCGATTGACCAGATATTCATCAGGATGACTAGAGATGGCTCAGGATGAGGCAGGTGGAGTTAAGTGACTTGATACACCGCTAGTGAGTGTCAAGTGTCTGAGGTGAGATTTGAACTCAGGTCCTCCCTACTCTTGCACTAGTGCTCTATCCACTGCACCACCTAGCTGCCCCGCTGTAAATATAAATACAAGCAAAAAGAATGATCCTTGCCCTCAAGGAACACTAATGGTGTAGACAACACATAAAGGGATTCTGAAAAGTGGATGGAGAGCTGGGAGAAGGAACCCAGTGTATCATGGAGAAGTTCAAAAGAGTACGGCCTGGTTGGTCTGGGCTGAAGCTGGTGGGAAAGGTTCATGACAATGAAAAGGCTTCACCCCCCCCCCCCAACCTTAAAGCTGTGGTTAGGATTAGAGAAGGATTAGGTATGCGATTTGGGATGGACTGTTGTGGTTCAGTCTTTTCTTATTCTTCATGACCCCCTTTTGAGATTTTCTTGGTAGAATTACTGGAGTGATTTACCATTTCCTTCTCCAGATTATTTTGCAGGTGAGAAAAGTGAGGTCAGCCAAGCCATGTTAAGTGACTTGCCCTCAGTCACACAGCTATTAAGTGTCTGAGGCCAGATTTGAACTGAGAAAGATGAGTCTTCCCAATCCCATTGCACCACCTACCTGCCCAAGAGACTACATGGGCCGCTTTAATGAATTTACTCAATAAAGCCAGACACATGACATCCTATGGTACTGGAAAGAGCTGGAAGATGAGGTACTAGATATGTAAAGTGATTTAATGTTTTGAAAGACAATTTGAAATTAATCAAGAAACATGACTAAACTATTCATACCCATTAACCCAATAATTCTATTATTGGGCAAATACCCTAAGAAAGTCAGACAGAAAAGTCCTATGTGTACTTAAAAAGAAATCATCCCAGCATTGATATGATATCCAAGAATCAGAAAAAATGTGGATACTCATCAACTGAGAAGGGAAGGAGAACAAGCATTCATTAAGGATCTACCATGGATCAGGCATTTATTAAGGACCTGCTACGTACCAGGCACTATGCTAAGTATTTACATATTTCTCCTTTGATCCTCACAGCATCACTGTGCTATTATTATGACCATTTAAAAGTAAGGAAACTGAAGTCCAGGTTAAGTGGCTTGCACAGGATCATACAGGTAATGTGTTGGAGTTAAGACTTAAACTTGTGTCTTTCTGACGTCAGGCCCTGAACTTTACTTCTTGTGCTACGTAGCTGTCTCAATTGGGAAAATAAAGAATTCAATGACCGGTCTCATACTATTTATGGGTGATTGTATTGTATTATGTTGATTTCATTTCCTTGTATTTTAAGATTGTATTGGTGATCTCAGAGTGAATAGCCAGACCTAAAGAGTCATCATTTGTGGTCCACTGTCAGTGTGGACGCAGGTCTCCATTGGAGAACACCAGAGATCTGTGCTTGGCCCTGTGCTCTTTAGCATTTTTTAAATTCATGATTTGGATAAAGCCGTAGATAATATGCTCATCAGGTTTGAAAATGACACAAAACCATGTTTGGATGTCAATGTTGGATGCCAAGTTAGGATCCCAAAAGATGTCAAAGCCATACTATTGGACCAAGTCTAGTCTCATGTAATTTAATCTGCTCCATATACACAAGATGAGAGGGATATGACAAGAAAGAAGCTCATCTGGAGAAGCCCTATGGGTTTTAGTAGAATGCAAATTCAATGTGGTTCAGTCAGTCAACAAACATTTATCAAGCACTGCTATGTTGCAGGCACTATGTAAAAACTGGGTATAAAAAGAAAGGAAAAGTCATGATCCCTGCCATCAGGGAGCTCACTTTCTAATAGAGGGAACAACATGCAAATGCTTGGGTACAAACATGATAGCAACATAGGGCGCTGGTGGTGAAGTGGATAGAGTAAGTCTGAAGTCAGGAAGACCCATCTTCCTGAGTTCAAATCTGGCCTAAGGCATTTACAAGCTGTGTGACTCTGGGCAAGTCACTTAACCTGCTCTGCCTTGGTTTCCCCATTTGTAAAATAAGCTGGAGAAGGAAATGACAAACCACTCCAGTGTCTTCACCAACAAAACGCCAAATGGGGTCACAAAGAGTTGGACACAACTGAAATGACTGAACGACAACAAGATAGGTTGGACACAATCTTATAAAGAAGGCATTTGTATTAAGGAGGATCAAGAAAGGCTTTTTGCTGAAGGTGGGTTTGAGCTGACTCTTGAAGGAAGCTGGGGAAAGCAGAAATGGAAGGTAAGGAGAGAGAGCATTCCAGGCCTGAGGGGCAGCTAGTGAAAAGATGTGTGAAATAAGAAAATGAAGTATCCTGTGTGAGCTGGTTGGTGGAGCCTGTGGAGGGATTGAAAATGTTGTGGATGTGGATGTGTTCGTTCTTCGTTGCCGAAGAAGACCATGCCATCAGAGAAATGATGACATGACTTGCACTTGACTGTTTTGAGTGAGGGAGGGCTGTGCAGGTCACCAGCCTCACTTCTCCTCCAGAGTCATATGAATCCAGTGACCAGATATTCATCAGGATGACTGGAGATGACCCAGGATGAGGCAATTGAGGTTAAGTGACTTGCCCAAGGTCACACAGCTAGTGAGTATCAAGTGTCTGAGCTGAGATTTGAACTCAGGTCCTCCTGACTCCTGCTTTATCCACTGCACCACCTAGATGCCCCGATTGAAAATATAAGAAGTCTAGAAAGAAAAGAAGGGACCAGGCTATGGAGGGCTTTAAACTCCAAACAGAGCATTTGATCTTTGATCTTGGAGGCAGTAGGGAGCCATTGGAATTTGTGTGTGTGTGTGTGTGTGTGTGTGTGTGTGTGTGTGTATGTGTATTGGAGGTGGGGGAACATAGTCAAACCTGGGCTTTGGGAAAATGACTTTGGCAGCTGAAGAAAGGATGAGAGCCTGCGCCAAGATGGTGGACATATCAGGGGAGAGAAGAGAACACATACAAGAAAGATACATTGAAAAGATAGCAACAAGGAGAATTGAAAACAGATTGGATATGGGAAAGAGAATGAAGTCAAGGATGACACTAAGGTTATGAGCCTGGGTGACTAGGAGCATAGGGAAGTTTGGAAGAAGAGAGAATCTGAGGAAAAGATAATGAGTTTCATTTTGGACATGTTGAGTTTGAGTCGTCTATGGGAAATCCAGATCAAGATGTTCAATAGGCAGTTGGAGATAGGAGACTGGAGGTCATGAAATAGGTTAAGGCCTGGATAAATAGATCTGCAAGGAGATGATTATTGTACCTTTGGGAGCTGATGAGATAGCAAAGAAGGAGAAGAGATCCCAGAACAGAGCCTTGAAGACAGCCATGGTTAATGAATATGCACCGATCAGGAGTATGACATGACAGTCAAGAACATTTCAATCTTAGGCTGTATTAGTGTCTCACATCATCACAGAATTTGAGAATTGGAAGGAAGGGATCCCAGAAATCATTTAGTCTGGGCCATATATAGAGAGATCCCCACTATAACACACTCAAAAAGTGGTACCACATTAGTGGTCACCTAAACCATATGAAGATCTCCAAAAAGAGGGAGCTCATCACCTCCAGAGGTGTGCCATTGCACTTTGAGAGAGCACTACTTGTTAGCAAGATTTTCCTCACCCACAATTCCTAGTTTTGTCCTCTGGACAGAACAATCTAATACCTCTTGCATATAACAGTCCTTCAAATACTTGGACACAACTATTCTACCATGTTCTCTCCCCAGCACTGCCACTGGAGCCCTCTTATCTCTAAGCTAAACATCTTCAGCTCCTTGTGTGATATGGACTCAAGGTCCTCCACTCTCTTGGCTACTTTCTGGATGCCTTCTGCTTTAATTTCAGAGAGGTGAAGCAACTTTTCCAAGGTCACACAGCAAAGAAGTTGCAGAACTTGGACAGGAATCATGTGATCATAGTCCAGGTTTTAAATGAGAACTGCTTATAACTTTTCTCTTTATTTCTCTCTCCTAAAAAAAAACTACTGAAAAGAAAGAGACAGGAGGCTGTCAGGGCATAATTGAAACGCAAAATGAGAAACCAGGTGAAAAACAATTCATGCTGTTCTTTGCTCCCCAAATTTCCAAAATTAAATTCCTATGAAATTGAAGAAGTCGACAAGGTGTCATATATTTCTGGGGGCCTAAGTCAGATTTGGAACTGGAGCTCAGAAATCTCAGCTTCTCTGAGCACCACGGAAAGTGTCTCCTGTTTTGCCTGATTAGCAACAAGAAAGATGGATCAATCTGCTATTTCGTCTTCTATTATCCTAAGGAATCAAGAATGCCAATCCTTTCCTTATCTGTGATGTAATAGGTCTAGTGATCATAGGGCCACAGACTCTCAGGTGTGGGAAAGATAGGAGAAGAAAGAATATTAGCCTTGGAAGAGACCCCAGTACACAGAATGTCTGAGATGGAAGGAACTTCTATCAATCAACCCACCAACACTTCTGAGTGCCAGGCACTGTTAGATGTTAGAAATGAAACAGTACCAACCCTCAACATGATTACATTCAAATAGGGGAAGCAGCAGATAGATGTGTGTGAGAAAGAGACAGACAGAGAGAGGGAGAAAGACTATATATAAAATGAATGAGGTATGCGGCGTGATGTATGGGGAGGAAGGCACTGAGCAGCATAGAAAGAGGGTAGGAGGGAAGAAGAAGAAGAAGAAGAAGAAGAAGAAGAAGAAGAAGAAGAAGAAGAAGAAGAAGAAGGAGGAGGAGGAGGAGGAGGAGGAGAAGGAGGAGGAGGAGGGGGGGAAGAGGGGGAGGAGAGAGAGAAGAAGAGGGAGAAGAAGGAGAAGAAAGGAGGAGGAGAAGGAGAAAGAGAAGAAGAAGGAGAAGGAGGAGGAGAGGAGGAGGAGGACCTCCTTACTGTTCTTCATACAAGACATTTCATCTCCTGCCTCCCAGCATTTTCACTTAACTTGCCCCCATGTCTGGAACTCTCTCCTTCTTCCTCCTTCCTCTCCCTCTCCTTTCCTTCCTGGCTTCCTTCAAGTCTCAGCTAAAGTCCCACCTTCTGCATGAATTCTTCCCCAGTCCTCCATAACCTTAGTGCCTTCCCCTGAAACTACTCTCCATTTATCCTGTCTATGTTGTGTTTGAACATAATTTATATACTGTCTCCTCTCATCAGAATATGGGGTCTTTGAGAGCAGGGACTGCTTGTCTTTGTATCTTCAGAACTTAATCCAGTACCAGGCACATAGTAGGCATTTAATAAATGCTAGTTGATTGACTGATTGGTCAGATAGGTAAGGAAAAAAGAAACCAGGAGAGAGGAGACTCTTGAAAACTCAAAGAGGAGAGAATATCCAGGAGGAGATGAACAGAAGAGCTCTGGAAGGTCTCTCCTCTCCAATAACAGCCCCCAGCAGCATGCTGCTGCTTCCTCTCACTGCTCCTTCACCATCCTGGCACCATCACCCTGTTTGCACACCTCAGTCAGTGCCATCCCAGGATTCTAGGTTCATAAGTGAACGCTTCCCTCCGAGACCTATCCTACCAGCCAGTGAGGAAGAGAGTGGGTGAGAAAAGATGTGGAGGACAGAAGTGTTCTAGAGTGTCCTTGCCTTAACCCAAACTGCTCCTCACACACAGTTCTATTATTCCAAACCAAGAACTGTGCTCTGTGTTTCTGCTCTGCAATTCAGCTCCTGCTGACCCCTGACCTTATGGAAGCTGGCCAGTGATCAGGAACAGCCTGCCTCTGACATCATCCAGGTGGATCTCTAGCCACAGTCCCAGGCTGAATCCAGGCTGGTGTCTTCTCGACCCCAAGACCCAGATGGTGCATTCTCCTACCTTCATCAGCACCTCCCAAGGGGCTAGAAACTCTACGGGGTCCCCCAACCGCCTTCCCACACCATCAGTTATGCCTGAGACCCCGCATGAAGTCCCACTGGTTTCATCCCAAAGATCCATCATATGGGATTAGGGACAAGAGTGGAGTCAAGCCCTTCCTCAGCGTAGCTATGCCATTTTATTCCTGATCATCTCATCATAAATTTGTCTCCCTCTTTAGATGGTGAGCTCCTTGGGAACAGAAACTGTCTTGTGGCTGTCTTTGTTTCTCCAGTGCTTAGCACATTGCCTGGCACTTTAATAAATGTTTGTTGACTGACCCCACAAGGGGAGAGATGGTCAGGTATCCCATGACCAGCTTGCAGCCATGGGAAGTCAATTAATCTCAATTTCTTCATCGGTAAAATGAAGATACTTATATCTCTCATCTCTACTTTATGGGGTTGTTATGAAACTTAAGTGAGATCATGTATGGGACTCTGGACTTTCTTTCCCTGACTGAGACCAGCTACATTGCTTCCTCCAGGTTCTAGGGCAATTTGGGGGGTGGGAGGAGAGATGTGGCGGATCCCTCACAGTGAATCTTCTCTAATTTCATCCACTGGAGCCACCATTCTGTTGTTAATTGCCAGTGATTAGCAACCTCATTCTATTTAATCAATTAACACCAATTAATTTTTATTCTGCTCTGTTTCAACTCCACACGCATCCTGCCCCTGCACTGAGCACTCTCTGGAGATGTCCCCTTTTCCTGCTTTTTGACTTCCATGTGTGTGTTCTTCTGACACACGCCAAGGATTTATGGAAATGTTTGGAAAGTCCAGGGTTTTTACCATACTCAGTATACCACTCCCTTTACCTGCTTAAGCTGGTCTCTGCTGCCCTCCAGTGACCACTGAGAAGAAAACCATAGATGGCTCTGCTCAAAGCTGTCCCAGAGCTTTGCAGAGAGGAAGCTACCCCACTACAGGGCTCTAGGGCATGAGACTAGGCAGGTTTGCCATGTAGAGTTCATACTCAATTTCTGGGTGCCATCTCTGTACAGGAAGCTTCACACACTCCTGCCTCGTCTCAAGTAGATCCTGACCCAGGTGCCAGAATGAACCCAGAAATTGATCCTAGTCTGAACCCTAACACCAGTAACAGCCAAAAGGAGGGAGAGAGAAAGAGGGAAAAGAAGAAGAGAAAGAAAGGAGGGAAAAAGGAAGGGAGGGAGGGAAGAAGGAAAGAAAGAAGAAAAGAAAGGAATAGATGGAAGGAAAGAGAAAAGAAATGGAGGAAAAATGGAAGGCAGGAAGGAAAGAAGAAAGGAAAGGGAAGAGAGGAAGAAAGAAAGGAAAAGGCAAAAGGGATAGATTAAGGGAGGGAAGAAAGAATGAAGGGAAGGAGAAATGAAGGGAGGGGGAGGAAGGAAGGAAAGGAAAGAAAATGAGGAAAAAAGATGGAGGTCCCATCGGCAGTGAGTGGTAGTGATCCCATTGAGATCATCTGACTCCAAATGCAGTTTTCTTTCCACAGGAGTAATCCTCCTTAGACACCTACCAGATCACCCTGCCACACTCTTGGCAGATGCTTGATGACATCATTAAATTCATACATATTCCTACCTTGTGCTTCAGCATCTCCCCCTCCTGGCTGTTCCAGCTTCCTTCAAGTTTCAGTTCAAATTTCCCCTTCTCCAGAAAGCCTTTTCTGTTCCCCCCAAGAGCTACTGAATCTCCCTCTGCTGAGCATCTCCAGTTTATCCTGTTTCTATCTTGAGTGTATCCCTTCCACATCGTAACGTTCCCCATCAAGGTTTCACTATATCGCAAATAGGAGTTTGGGGAGAATTATGCAGAAGACATGGATGACACGCGAAGGCCAGAAGATGACACAGAACAAGTTTAGAAACTCAGAAATGCATAAAATGTATGTATAATATCAATATACTTTATCTTTTAATCCCATAAATATATCCACATTTTGCAATAAGGTACTGTAAACACCCCATAAAAGGAAAAGAAAAAAATCTGACTTTTTCTCTGATCTGAAGGGAGGACCACAAAATTTAACTTGGACTTTCCAGATCTAGGGTGTGCTATGCTCCTGACCCCTGTGATGTGGAAGAGATAACTATATGTGGTTCTCTTTGAATGTGGTCCCCCCATGAGACTGAGCTCCTTGAGCCCAGAGAATGTCTATGGCTTTTCTTTGTATCCCGATCCCTTGGCACAGTGCCTAGCATAGTAGGAGCTTAGGCAAGGTTAGTTGCTTGATCCCTTAAGGAATAAAGTCCCAAACACCATTGAAATTGAGATCCTAGATCTAAAGCTAGAAAGTCATCAGAGGCAGAATTTGATTCCAGTTCCTGTGACTCCAGGGTCAGCATGCCTTCCCCTGTGCCACGCTTCTTTCTTAAACTAGCTCCAAGTAACTCTATCACCAGGACTTTACTGATGTAAGCCGCTTAGATTGGCCTTGTTCCCTGAAAGAAAACCAGATGGAAATGACTGGAATGACCAGTTAATCCATGAGTGTAGCTGCTGACAAAGGAATGATGCCAACCTCCTATGCCCATCTTTTGGGAGAAAGAATGTTTCAATCAAAAGAGCATTAAGTCAGAGGCCCTGAGTTCAAATCCTGGCTCTTTAGCAAATTGTACAACTTCTTTGGACCCCAGTTCCTCATCTTTAAAATAAGGAACTTGGACTAGATGACCTTCTTGAAACTTATGTTTCTACACGTTCCTGTGCTCTGGTCTGCTTGTGATGGGGATCTTCAAAGGTGCCTGGGATCCCCACCCAGACCCCAACCCTCTGATTATTCAGTTGTTTGGTTCAGTCAGTCAACTAGAAACATCAACTGCCTGCTGTATCAGGGGTTTTATTTGGCAACAGGAAGGCAAAAAGACAAAAACAAAAATAAAAAACCCATAAACACCACAGTTCTTGCCTTCAAGGAGCCTAGAGCCTATTACAGAGATAATATGTACATAAATAAATAGACCACAAAGCATGGGCATATAAGAAGTTAGAGTAGATCCTTTCCAGCCCAGGATGTAATCACAGACAGCAAGATTTTAAAGTGAGTGCAGAAGGGTAGGAGTTCCATCTATCTCCTCAATGCATGTAAATCACTAAGGCCTAGAATCTCAATTGAATCAAACAAGCAAGAGTAAATTATGTGTGAATAAATCCTCAGATTCAAAATTAGGGGTTTTTGTCATTGGTCGAAGAAAATCAAGTCATACTTCTTGGGCTACATATAAAAAACGCAAGCTAACTTGGAACCAATCATTTGAATGGAAGAAGGCTCCAGAGTCAGGAACTGAGGATTCCAGGCCCCTAAGAAGGAACTTCAAGTGAGGAGAAGAGGAAAGAGAGAAAAAAAAGAAACTTTCTCTACCTCCTTCAAAGGTACTTCAGAGGCAGACTTATTGTTGTCCTTCATTCTCAAAGAAGCCCAAAGTGACATCACAATGTTGGGGACAAGTTGCAGTGCGTCCAACCAATACAAGCTCAGAAGACTAGCACAGGTCAGGCACAAATGGTCCATTTGGAGTGGAGATAACTAAATTTGCACATCTCCTGTTTGTTTTGAGTTCCTGCAAGTCTGCTTTGTTCATAGAGCGCACACCTTTGATGCTGGCACGCCATGGCAGTGTCTCCCATGTCACACAATTGATTCCAAAGTTCTCTAGAATGACCCTGAGAGTGTCCTTGTATCGCTACTTCTGACCTCTGTGTGATCCCTTGCCTTGTGTGAATTCTCTGTAAAATTGTTTTTTAAGCATTTGGCATTCGGACAATGTGACCCTCCCATCAGAGTTGCGCTCTCTGCAGTAGAGTTTGAATGCTTGGCAGTTTAGCTCAAGAAAAGACCTCAGTGTCCAGTTCCCTGTCTTACCAGGTGATCTTCGGAATCTTCCTAAGACAATTCAAGGATGCAATTGTGTTCCTATCATGGTGCTGGCAAACTGTCCTGGTTTCACAGGCATACAGCAATGACGTCAGCACAATGGCTCCATAGACCTTCAATTTGGTAGACAGACTAACATCTCTTCTCTCCCACACTTTCTTTTGGAGCCTCCCAAATGCTGAGCCAGCTCTGATCATGCATGCCTCAACCTGACATCTGTGTGGACACCCCTGGAAAGTATATTGTCAAGGTAAGTGAACTGATCCACAGTGTTCAATATTTCTCATTTGCTGTAACCAATGGTTCCACATATAGATGATGTGGTGCTAGCTAGTGGAAAAACTGTTTTCTTGGTGTTAATGGTTAGGCCAAAATGAGCACAAGCAGCAGAGAATCAATCCATACTTTGTTTCATCTCAGCCTGAGGCTGCACTGAATGCACAATTATCTGCAAACACGAAAACAAACCATGTACCAACTCTCCCTCCACTTTAGTCTTGGTCTGTAGTCTTTCCAAGTTAAACAATTTACTATGAGTGTGGTAGTTGACATGGATGTCATTTTAGTCCTCATTAAAGGTATCTGAAAACATCATGCTAAAAATCATGGGACCAAGCCCACAGCCCAGCTTCATTTCATTGATATGTGGTTATTACAGGGTGGTTTTTTTGGATGACTGCATTGACTCTATGCCAAGGCTAAAGTATTTTAACTAAGCATACTTGTCCATCGTTTGATGGTGGAAAGGGATTTTCTAAAGTTGGACTGTTTATATTCCTACGTGGAAAGATAATATTTGTAACGCTTGAAACTTTTCTCAGTATTTCAGTGGTTAGAGGGATTATACACACACACACATACACACACACACACACACACACACACACACATATATAGACAGAGAGCATAGGGGAGGTTGAACAGGAAGGGATAATATCTAAAAAAATAAAATTAAGGAGTGAGAGAGGAATATATTGGGAGAAATGGAATGGGGTAAATTATCTCATAAAAGAGGCAAAAAAAGCTTTTTCAATGGATGAGAAAAGAGGAGATGAGAGGGAAAAAGTGAATCTTAGTCTCATCACATTTGACTTAAGGAGGGAATAACATGCACACTCAATTTGTTATGAAAATCTATCTTACACTACAGGAAAGTAGGGGAGGAGGCAACAAATGAGGTGAGGGGATGATAGAAGGGAGGGCAAATGGGAGGAGGAAGTAATTAGAAGTGAACACTTTTGAGGAGGGACAAGGTCAAAAGAGAGAATAGAATAAATGGAGGGCAGGATAGGATGGAGAGAAATACAGTTAGTCTTACACAACATGACTATTATGGAAGTCTTTTGCATGACTACACATGTATGGCCTATATTGAATTACTTGCCTTTTCAGTGGGGATGGTTGGGGAGGGAGGAAGGGAGAGAAGCTGGAACTCAAAGTTTTTGGAATGAATGTTGAGAATTGTATTTGCATATAACTGGTAAATGAGAAATACAGGTAATGGGGTATAGAAATCTATCTTGCCCTACAAGAAAAGAGAGAAGATGGGGATAAGGGAAGGGAGGGGTGTGACAGAAGGGAGGGCAGATTGGGGGAATGGGTAATCAGAATGCATGGTGTCTTGGGTGGAGGGAGGGGAGAGATGGGGAGAAAATTTGGAACTCAAAATTTTATGGAAATGAATGTTGAAAACTAAAAATAAATAAATAAACATTACAAAAGAAAAGACAGGAAGGAATTGAAAGAGAAAGGAACTGAAAGATGAAGAAGAAAGGGAAGGGGAGAGAAGAGGAGAGGAGTGAAAGGTTGGGAAAAAATAGGTTCAGCATAGACCAGTCAAAAATCTTTGTACAGAATTTGAATTGATGTATTAAAGAAGGAGGAGGAGGAGGAGGTCTTTCTGATATACAATGAAACATGGAATTGAAAAAAATTATTAAATATAAAGAACAAATTAAAAATAATAATTGTTATTTATATAGCTCTTTAAGATTGGCAGAATATTTTGCAAATGCTATCTTATCTGATCCTCACAAAAACCCTGGGATGTAGGTGCTATTATTGTTTCCATCTTACAGATGAGAAAATTGAAGCAGACAAAAGTACAGGGACTTTCCCAAGGTCATGTGAAAAAAAGTCAAGATTTGAATGCAGGTCTTCCTGAAAAGGACCAGTTTAGTCGCTAGCAGCACCACCTAATGGTTTAAAAATGTTCCAGAATATCGTTGATCATCCTTTGTTCTCAAAGACAACCAATGACATCACAAGGGTGATACCTTGACTTGCTCAAGATGAAGGAAAACTCATTAGTCTATGGATTGAAAATTCGCCTTCTCTTTTTTCCAAAAGTGGGACATTCATCTGCTGTACCTTTCTCATTCTCCACAATTTTTCAAAGATCACCAATAGAAATTTTGTAATCCCTTCTCTACCCTGGCATGTAGTTCAGTCACTTCTGGTGAATTCAATTTAAATAAATCTGTAGCTAAATCCATTACTATTTTCTTATTTATCTTGATTTTCAACCTTCCACTTTCCCCATTCCAAAGATCACTATTTGTTACAGAGAAAACAGAAGCAAACAGGTGGATAGTTCTGCCTGTCACACATTAGATATTTTCATCATACACCCTAAATAGCAAATCCTCTTTGATTTTCCTATTTTCTTCAATATGCCTTTCAAAGCTCTTTTTGTTGCCTATAGTTTTCCTTGTCAGTCTGAGATCTGGTACACCTGACACTACTTTTATAGGGAAATGCCATTCCTTTATATTCCGTCCAAGTTTTTTTTTCAAATAAATTTGTTCATTTCCTTGTGCATCCAAATCAGTATGTGTAGACAGCTCTCCCTTTCCCTCCTCATTGCAATCATTTGTCTTTGTGTTAAAGAATTTAATTCTTGAGAGCTTCTGTTCTCATTTGATCCAGAATGCCCTGCAGAATCTTAGGCTCAAGGATCCTACCTAAACTTTAAAAAGCAGCCTTGTGTGTAAAAAATAACATGACTTGGAAATCTAAAAGACATAGACTTGATTTCCATCTCTGACATTTCTAGCTGTGTGACAATAGACAAGTCACTTAATTTTTCTGAATTCCATTTTCTCATTGCTAAAATGGGGATCATGATAATTTCAGTACCTACATGTTGTGGGCTTTGTGATCCATTCCTCTACAGATAGAGAGAGGAAACTTGTGAGATTCTCAGAAATGTAATTTCAAAGAAATAGCATTGTCTTCTTTCAACCCTGGAAAAGACTCAAGGACTCCTGTGAAAATGGGGTGTGGAGACAAGATAGGGATTTTTAATTGAGCTGTAGTAAGAAGATGGTGCCTGTGGCAATGTCCACCAGGAGGAATTTGGAATTCAGGTTGGTGGCTTTTGGGGTGTGAGGGAGAGAGAACAGAGAGACACACAGAGAACCAGGGGACATGGTTTTGAGTGTACCCAGGTGATCCACTAGGGAAGACAGGACAGCTGCAAAAAAAAAAAAAAAAACATGGACTATAGTCCATAGTTAGTGAACTTCTCCACAACTGTGAATTCAGCCTCCAACCCCCACCCCTTCCATACAAAAGGACTGCATTTGCTGATCTTATGAACAATAGACTTCCTGGAATAATTGGATTTTTTTAAAACTGACTTTCTATCGATAAAATAAGATTGCTTTTGATTCATGTTTGTTCTTAATTATAAACAGGGAGACTGCAAAGGAGTGAGCCAGAAAATAGCTAGGATTGGTATAGAGAGGAAGATAGAGGTATATAGGATCCCTCTGTCTAAAATGGTTAGTTTTTTTTAATCCTAGCTAAGAGATTGCGCTATTGTTTGCTATAAACTTCTTAAAAGACAAAATTAACTGAATCTGGAGTTTTCCTTTACCCTAAACTACAACTGAGCCAAAGTGCCATTTTGGCACAAGTGTGCGTTGTTCGTCCTCTTCCCTTGTGCCTGTGCACAGAAAACACCCTACTGGGATTAAGTGGAGGGAAGTGATTAAGAACTAGGAACTTCACAGTGGGCGGATAAAAGGTGTGACTAGAGCCCGACAGCAATGTTTACATTACAAAGGTGCGAGCCAGAGGAGGGAATACCCCCTTCACCTTCTACCTACCTCCAAACCCTTTGAAAGACAATCAAATGAAATGACGCATGCAAAATATATAAAGTTTCAAACCCCTTGAAAGACAATCTCCAGAAGTCTCGGGTGCATTTAAGAGTATAACCATCCTTTCAGTTCTATAGTGGTCCCTTTCTCTTCCCCCCACCAATTTTAACCCAATTTTACTATTATGTCTACTTCAGCAATCAGTTCCTTCTTATTAGTCAGGCTCTGCTTTAATTCCTAATATTACTTCCACCCATTTTTAAGAATGAATGAAATTATCATTAAGGTAAGTCCATAATGCATCAGCTGCTCGCTTTGGGGAGGACGTGCTAGAAGATATCTCTTCCCCCTTGCCATATTTTATGCTAAACATGTGATCTATTGCCAGAATTCTTCATCTGTCTTCCTTCTAATCAGTTCATCAACAGTGTGATCCTATGGCAACACGAGATTATACTTCTCATTCCATTGACCCTTGCCCAGATGTTCCCCACTATACTTCTCTCCTCCAGTTGGTGAATTTCCTCACATGAGGAGGGGAGGGACAGGGGCGGTGATCAGAGATTTCTCTTGATAAATTTGATGAAATTACTAAAATGAGAATGTTTAGAATCTTCCATTGTCCATACCATTCTTCTTATAGAAACAGTATTGGGATTATAATACAGGGTTGTAGATTTGGACATCCCATTGTCACTTTGTCTTTAATATCTCAATGACTGGAGCTGACCCAAATGATTTGATTGGAACTTGGGCATGATGGATTCTGCTGGGAGGAGCCATGTTTCATGCTAGCTTGTAAAAGTGAGCCACAGGACTTGCTCTGACTCTTTTTTGTCTTCTTTCTGCCTTTCTCTCTTAAGATTTCTGCTGGAGTGATTCTGAAGGGAAAGAGAAAAGGATTCCTCCCTACCTTATTCAGGAGCCATTAATGGTTACCTGAAACAGAATCCTGTAGGCCTTGTAGATGCTCACCCACATGGACTGAGAAGAGAATTCCTGGGTGGACTTCTCTAGCCTAAGAGGTAGCAGCAACCCGGGCAATGGCAGTGTCCTAAGAACACAGGAGTTTCATTTGTTTCCTACCCAAGAGGATTTCATGGACAATATTTTTCTAAACCCAAGCTTACTAGTTACAGGAGGGGAGACTTCCTAGGGGGTGTGATGCCAGAATCTAGGCATCTATTCACAAATGAGATCTAATGAGCAACACTAGACTTGGGGGTGGCTTCATGTGTAACCACAAGTTCAAGAGTTCTCTTTAGAATGAAAGGGAAGTTCCTAAGGAGCGAAACTCTAGAAGAGAGAGAAAAGAATCATCAATAGTAGTTCCTATAGTTGGATGTCCAAGAAATTAAAGTCACAATATGGGGGAACTCATGTCACCATGAGTTACTGGAACAGTGCAGGTCTTAGGAGGAATAACCTGTCTGTTGGTCCCAAGTTGTCCCAAGTCTTCAGGGGAAGTCAAAAATCACAGGTGAAGGACTCATACGTACAAAAAATATTTATAGCAGCCCTTTTTGTGTTGGCAAAGAACTTAAAACTGAGGGGATGCCCATTAGTTGGGGAACGGCTAAACACATTGTGGTAGGTGATTGTGATAGAATTCTACTATGCTGTAAGAAATGGTGAAAGGGATGATTTCAGAAAAACCTGAGAAGATCCATGTAAACTGATGCAAAGCAAAGTGAGCCAAACCAGGAGAACATTATATACAATAACAGCAATAATGTCACCGATCAGTACAATGATCCAAGACAATTCCAAAGGATTAATGATGAAAAATTCTCTCCAGAGAGAAAACCGACGAACTCTGAGGGAGACTGAAGCATTTTTTCATTTTACTTTTCTTGTTTTTCCCCCACAACATGACTAATGTGGAAATCTGTTTTGCATTATATCATATGTATAATGGGTATCCTATTTTTTGCCTTCTCAACAGGTAGGGGAGCGAGCAGAAGGAGAGTGAATTTGAAACTGAAAAATAAAAATTTTTATTTTTTTAAAAAGCACAGGTAACACTACACATTTTGTGTAAAAGTCCTTGTGGGAAACAGAATTGCTGGAACCCCAAGTTCAACTCCCTTCCAAGGGAATTCCAACTAGATGGTGGTTTTGGGTTGTGGGCTCTGCAATCCTGAGAGAAAAGTGGACCCCACAGGACAGGCAGGGGAATCGTGCTGATTGATATACTATGAGCGCCATATGTGTTTTCTGTACCTGTTCGTTTGTTCCCTCAGTCCTTTACATGTTCTGTGCTAGGAAAAGAGACTTTCCTCTACCTATTTTGCTCTAGTTAATTCGCGTACTTATGGTGGAGCCGAGGGTCCTTTGACACATATTTGTAAAAACTAAGAATTGTAGGGCGGTGGTAAGGGGGCGGCGCCCTGGTGCCCGGGCTTGGGGAGCCCCTGCTCCCCGCGGGCCCCGCGGTGTGTTGGGCACCGGACCTGGGCGGGTGGAGGGATGTTCGCCTTCTCGGAGGCGGCACAGCAGGAGAAGCTGTCGGAGCTGAGCAGACGCTGTGGCTGGGGCTGAGCCAGCACCGCAAGCACTCGCAGCCCATCGTCACCGCGTGGGAGAAGGAGCTGCGCAAGGCCACGCCAAACAGGAAACTGACATTTCTTTATCTTGCCAATGATGTCATCCAACAGCAAGAGAAAAGGGCCAGAATTCACAAGAGTTTGCACCAGGCATACTTGAAGACTTTAAGCATGTTTCCAGTGAGACTGATGAAAATTGTAAAAAGCATCTTGGAAGAGTCCTGTCTATTGGAGAAGAAAGGTCTGTTTAGGCAAATGAAGTATTAGAATAACAGACAAGCTCTCTATGGCGATAAGAAGTCTAGAAAGCATTCATATGAATAGATAAAGGTGGATGAGAACGAAAATTGTTCATCACTAGGATCACCAAGTGAACTTCCCCAGATTATAGATCTCATTAGAGCCTTACAAGAACTTGAAAATGCAGTCTCTGGTGATGCAGCAGTTCATCAGAGAATGGCCTGTTGAAGTCCAAGATGTATCTCTATTAGACAAAATAACAGATAAAGAATCAGGAGAACAGCTTTCCAAGATGGCAGATGATGCATACTTGCTGTTGGCGGATTACAATGGTCTATTGGCAGCAGAAATAGATGACAGGAAGCAACTAACTCTAATGTTATCAGATTTCCTTTGTGGTCAAAAAGAAGTCCTTGCAGAGAAAACATAAACTGGAAGAATACAAGCGCAACTTAGCCAGAGTATCCCAGGTTCGAAAAGAACTCCGGTCTTGAATCCAGAACTTGCCAGATTTGTCTCAGTTGCCCAGTGTCACAGGCAGTCATGTGTACCTGCCATTTGCTGGAGATATCTACAATGAGGATTGATGACAGCAGTTTTTTCCAGGGCCTCAACACTTTGCAAGAGCTGAAGATAGATTAAGTGTATAATCTTGTAGTATTATTTTTGTACATTGTTGGAAAAGTGAAACAAACACAGATATCTCAAATAAAATACAAGAAAATATTTAAAATGTTGGGGTTTTTCCTATTTTATTGGCAAGTTAACATTACAATTTAAAAACTGACATCTGTGTATTAATATGTTCACAAAGAAGTGATTATTTTAAAAAGATCCTTTTACATATTTTTTTGATCCAGGGCCCTGAGAGAAACTAAAACCTTTCTGTTTTTCTTTATGTAATTTTGAAGGTTCCTCTTTATGTTTCTGCATTGATATGAGTGTAACTTCAATATCTAATTACTGTATTATATGTAATTTCTTTAGGAAAAGAACTAATCAGGAAGTTGGACATTATATTCATAAATTATAAAGATTTGATGGGAAAGAGGACATAAAACTGACAGATTAAGGCAAAGCTTATCCTGCTATATCAACTTCAATGTCTCCTTGTCTGCCCCTCTCAGTGCTTTTGACTCAACACACACACAAATCGAAATCATTTTGTGAGTCACACCAAGGACATTCATATTCTAAGGGTAATATTTAAACTGATAAGAGAGTAATGTTTTTGGACTTAGTGGAAACTTGTTTAATATTACAAGAAATTGGAAACAAGTCAGAGTATCCCAGAAGAGACTTCAGTTATCACCCCAACTCACTGTTTATCTTAATTCATTAACTTTCAAAAAAAACTAAGAATAGTATTCATTGACTTCTCAGAGTAATCACTTTACGTTGCACTTCACATATGATGTCTTATTTGAGCTTCACTATGATCCTGGTGCTATTAGTATTTCCATCTTACAGATAAAGAAAGAGAGGTTGAGTAACTATCTGAAATAGCCAAGTATCTGAGGCAAGATTTGAAATCAGGTCCTTCCAATTCCAAATCCATAGAGTCCAAAGAGAGATTGATTTTGGGAATTAACTCCCAAAATGCAACCTCACCTCATTGACCCCAGAGCTTGGTAGAGGCACTGACTGTCTGAGTTATATGTATATTTTCTATCAGGATTATGTATGTGTGTATACTTAGTTCACCAGCTGTTTGATTCCCATTTTTCTCTTTCCCTTTTGAATCCTCTCCTTCAATTGATGGCTGCAATGAAAATACCTCCTGTGCCCTTCCATTTCTTGTCTGGGATTTCATAATCCCTAATAAAGCTTTCCAGGCTCCTTACAAGATCCCATTTTCCCTCACGTGAATGATGAGGAGCAGGTAGTAATATTCAAGTCTGATCAATTTCAGTAGACTTTCAATCATGTCCTGATTACACATACCACGTCAGGTCAGCTCATCACATGGGTTCTGTACCTCCCAGCAGGAAGTCACCATCCACCAAACTTCATCCCTTCTTCCCCTGACTATTATTGGATAACTTCTCTCTTGGTGGCACTTGCGGTCTCATATTGTTCTTCCTTAGAGCACAAGATGCAGCTGAGCCATCCTGAGAGGGTCCAGCTCTGCCCTATATGGGAAGATCCTTCTCCCTACTCAGCTCCAAACATTCAATAATCCTTCCCTTCCCACTCACGTTCTCCAACCATCTAACCTACTGAGACAGCTTAAGAT